>NC_053027.1:106962515-107101001 GCF_003073215.2 Triticum urartu
TTTATGCGTATTATTACCCCTCTGATTATGAACATGAATATGCTTTGTGAGTAATTACGTTTGTTCCCGAGGACAAGGGAGAAGTCTTGCTATTAGTAGTCATGTGAATTTGGTATTTGTTCGATATTTTGATGAGATGTATGTTGTCTAGCCTCTAGTGGTGTTATGTGAATGTCGACTACATAACACTTCACCATTATTTGGGCCTAGAGGAAGGCATTGGGAAGTAATAAGTAGATGATGGGTTGCTAGAGTGACAGAAGCTTAAACCCTAGTTTATGCGTTGCTTTGTAAGGGGCTGATTTGGATCCATATGTTTCATGCTATGGTTATGTTTACCTTAATAGTTTTGTTGTAGTTACGGATGCTTGCAATAGAGGTTAATCATAAGTGGGATGCTTGTTCAAGTAAGAACAGCACCCAAGCACCGGTCCACCCACATGTCAAATTATCAAAGTACCGAACGCGAATCATATGAACGTGATGAAAACTAGCTTGACGATATTCCCATGTGTCCTCGGGAGCGCTTTTCCTTATATAAGAGTTTGTCCAGGCTTGTCCTTTGCTACAAAAAGGATTGGGCCACCTTTCTTCACTTTATTTACTTTTGTTACTTGTTGCTCGTTACAAATTATCTTATCACAAAACTATCTGTTACCACTTATTTCAGTACTTGCGGAGAATACCTTGCTGAAAACCGCTTATCATTTCCTTCTGCTCCTCGTTGGGGTCGACACTCTTACTTATCGAAAGGACTATGATAGATCCCCTATACTTGTGGGTCATCAGTAGCACTATGATCTTTATGATAGAGAGTCTCCTATGTTGTCACTTTCATATGCTAGTGGGAATTTTACATTATAGAACTTGGCTTGTATATTCCAATGATGGGCTTCCTCAAAATGCCCTAGGTCATCGTGAGCAAGCGAGTTGGATGCACACCCACTTAGTTTTTTGTTGTTGAGCTTGCATACACTTATAGCTCTAGTGCATCTATTGCATGGCAATCCCTACTCACTCACATTGATATCTATTGATGGGCATCTCCATATATCGTTGATATGCCTAGTTGATGTGATACTATCTTCTCCTTTTTTGTCTTCTCCACAACCACCATTCTATTCCACATATAGTGCTATGTCCATGGCTCACGCTCATATATTGCGTGAAGATTGAAAAAGTTTGAGAACATCAAAAGTACGAAACAATTGCTTGGCTTGTCATCGGGGTTGTGCATGATTAAATACTTTTGTGATTGTAGCGACCAGACCTAAGACGGTCAAGTCTCTGTGCTTAAGTGTCATCCCTGGATCGGTATGCTGACACACACAGTACTCGAGGATTTATAACAGAGGTAAATCACATGTATAAAATAACGTAAATACTATTACCTCAATCCAAATAGCGGAAGTAACAAGGTTGTGGATTCCCATCAACACCAATGACAAAGTTGAGTGTAGAAATCGTAACCCTAACGTATCACTTACTCGTCGTAAAAAACCTGCAACATGAGACGTTGCAGCCCCAAAGGGTCAATACATTGAATGTACTGGCAAATTCACACCATAGAGAAATGATGAACAATGGCTACCACTACATGCATATATGGCTGGTGGAAAAGCTCTATGGTTATAAGGTTTTTGCGAAAAGCCAATTTTTCCCTACTACAAAGGAATGTGATTTATTTTAACTACAAAGTTGGTTGAAAAATATTTAGAAGGTAAACCCCCTCTCAATCCCAATTAAAAGTAATTAATAACCCAATCAAATTTATATTAAGAGTGATGAGATCCACATGATAATCCAAGAACAGATACTCAAGATGTCCATAACCGAGGACACGGCTAACCATGATTAGTTTGTACACTCTGCAAAGGTTTGTGCACTTTTCCCCACAAGAATCGATCTCCTCCATTGGATTTCTTGCACTACATAATGTTTGAGAAATGGATGACCGAGACACAATCTTTCTGAAGAGGTCCCCTTAACCGATACATAGGCATGTACACCTAAACCCCCTACATCTGCTAGCCCATCATGGAAAGGTTTCCCACAACTTACTCAACTATGCCAGAGCCCATATTGGCATGTGGCTGCACACGGAAGTTCCCAGCATGAAAAATCTTATGATCCCTTTGAGCCTGGGTGGCAGTCCATAGGAAAATCACACGGTACCCCGGGATTTCCAAAAATACAAGCAATCACTGGTTTTCCTAGGTGCCTCAATCCACCCAGATGTGTATTAAAGTTGCCACCTTAAGTTAACAATTAATTAACAACTCACATCTGTCATGGATACACTCAAACCTAAAACACATCTACGAGCATAGCATAGCGATATAAGCAACGTAGAAGTAACTCCCAGGGTTTGATAATAAAAACATGGTAATAGGTTCCTACCTCATCAACTATTTCCCAATACCCACAAGTTATCAATCCTACACATGCAATGTTTGAGGGTGAAACTAATGCATAAAAACTGGGTATGAAAGGAATATGATCAAAGTGTGAACTTGCATGTACTTTTGATGAAGATGATTCACACTCAAAACTCTTAACAGTTCTACTCGTCACACTCTGGTCAATATATCATAGGCAAGCAATAGTAACCACACATAAGAAATCACTCAAAAGATAAAAAAGAATGAAAAAGACAATTTGGCAAACATCAAAACCAAGCAAATAACTCTTGCAACATAAAAAAATTCTAACAGTACCAAAATCATGTGTATTTGACCTTACCAGAAATTTATGTCAAGAGCTTCGATTTGCAAAAAGAGTCAACTTAAACGGAGCTACTGAACTCAAGTTATGATCAAAAGAAGATTCAAATTCAAATCTGCTTGAAAACAATTTTTAAATTTTTAAAAACATGTTTAAGTTGTTTTACTGGATAGAGGGGATCGTAACGAAGAAGTGGGCGTTGGTTTCATCTAATTCCGAGTAACGAGCAAAAAGTAGTGACCGATTGAAGTACATGGACTAATCTGTAAATAAAATCATCACATATAGGTCCCTGGCCAAAATCTAAAGATAAAAAGAAAAATCCTATCGAACGAACGTTCTCTACTGAAGCATATGCGATGAAAACCGTTCGTTACAAAACCCTAACTAACGAACGCTCGCAAAATAAACTAAACTAAATAATAAACCGTTTTTTAAGAAAAGCCGAAGTAACACTAAAAAACCAGATCGGCCGGTTTATACCGGTTCAGGTGGTGGTTCGGGTCGACGGCGGCGGATGGAAGCGGCGGCTCCGGCGTCGAGGCGAACGGCGGCGGCGGCTAGGGGCTCCGGCGGCAGCGGCGGATCGGCAGGGCGGCGCGGCGGTGATGCGCTGCTGCGGCGGCGGTGGATCTGGCAGCGGTGGTGGCGCAACACGGGACGAGGAGCGGCGGCTTCGGCGGAAACGGAAGTGGCGCGGGCCCGGGGCGCGGGCCCGGGGCGCGATTTATAGAAGGGAGGCGAGGCGGTGGCGTGGGGTGCAAGGCGGGGCGGCGACGGACTCCGCGGAGGTCACGGCGGCCGCGGTGTCGGGCAGGAGGCGGAGACCTGCCTGAGCTCGGGGACGAGCGGGATGGGCCGTTGGGCCGCGGCCTAGCTCGGGCCGGCCCAGTCGGCGACGGGGAATTTTTTTTCATAAACACACACAATAATAAAAAATGAAAGCAAAAGAAAGAAAATATTATATAGGCATATAATATATCAAAAAATTTATAAAATCATTTTCTACAATGTGAACATTTTTCTAGCATCAAATAAAATCCACAAAAATTCAAATAATTCAAACAGTGCTACTGCTACAATAAAACCCAATAAAATCATTTTAAAAATACCAAAATTAATTCTAATTTATTTCTCTCCAATTTTCTGGTGTAGGGAATCATTTTACCCTAATTTCCATATATTTTATTTTTGGAGAAAAATAATTTGAATAAAACCCAAATAACGCCAAATTGAAAATAATTTCAAAAGGACTTTGAATTTGATCCTTTTAAACTCCCAACTCATATTTCATATGTTTTGAAGAAGTCAGTTTATCTTCCCTCATGAAAATCATTGAGTTGCTTGAAGTTTCTGAATTTGAAATATTTCCCAATGAAATTCAAATATTTTCTAGAACCCTTTTCATTTCTTTAAATGGAAGAAGTGATGTCATCTTCTCTCTAGGGTTTTGTATTTGAAAAGAATTGGAAGTCATGGAGAAGATAAATGCAAAAATGAAAGTTTGAGAAAGTCCTTTTATTCCCTCTCATTTAACTTTCAAAAAAAATCGAATTCACTCACTTTCAGTCAATCAATCACACAACAAACAAACAAACAATTAAAATCTATCTATTTATTATAACATTCCAAAATTTAGAATTTTGGGATGTTACAAACCTACCACCCTTAAAATGAATCTCATCCTCGAGATTCGGAGAGGCTAGAAAGAAATAGGTTAGGGTCGGGGTCTTCTCAAAATCCGTCGATCGTCTCCAGTGATTTGGGGTGCCACCACCCTTAGAAACATGGTAACAGTTCCAGGTAAACTCATATACTCCATCCTTATTCTTGACGAGGCCGGTCTTCTCAAATTCTCGGGAAAATTCCTTCTCTGGGCTCTTCCGGTAGTGGCATGACCTTTACCGCAATTCTTCTGTCCTTTCATCTTGGTAAGGTTCTTTCATGACTGGTCTTCTTAGCTGACCGGTATGGTGCCAATACTAAACAACTATCGGTATCTCATGGAGGTCAACAATTTTTTTGGTTTCTCCTGCAGGAAATGGGTCTGGGTTGAACCTCACCTTATGACCTACGATTGGCAGCAGCTGCCTTGTACAAAGGATAATTGCTATACCATTCTAAGGTTTTAAACAAGGTTTAATATCATCGTCTCTCTACTATAGGCAAGTCACTCAGATTTACCACCCCATATAGCAAGGCGAACAATAAGAGAAAGTCGGTATGGTGATCAATCCATTCCGAACCCAAATCATTGCCTTGTATACAGTTTAGCAAATCTCACATTCTAAACTCGGTCATCCTCACAAGCATTGCAGAATTTTTCTTGTCAACGAACCAAGGTTCGGATAAATCCATTGATTCTGCAAGCCAAACAAACATCTATCGTTCCTTCACAACTCTCGGGTTTTGCGTTACTCCTATAAATTCGTCAGTGGGTAAGGTCGTAACTTCCTCCAGGGTTTTTCCTTCAGCAAGAGTGTGCTTGCTTCTTGGTAGGTCCCGGGGCCTGTTGGTTATGGTCCATCTCATCACTTGAAATCCTTGAACTCATCATCGGGGCAACTGATCATTACTCCAACATCCAACTTCCTAGCATACTTAAAATCCATCCAATTGTATTGTCTCCCTTCCTTCTATTTGTACAAGACTAAGACGTGATTACTCAAACTCATCATGGAGTTTCCATTGCTCCATATTTCCAACATCATACCTCCTTTATCCAATAGTACTTCATCTCTTCATACTCTTGGGGATACCCCACATATGGAGACAAGACTCCTTATTTTTTCCAAAATCCACTTCGTGGTATATCATTCTCCTTTCCATGGGTCAAGTGTCCTCACAGGGTACTACCACCCTTAAAATGCACAAACTCATCCATAGACCATACTTCTCATATCCTCGAAAATGGTCAAACTCTTTCTTCATAGGGTAACAACTCATAAAATCAAATTAGTACTAACGATGCTAAATTTATTGATTCTCAAATTCTTACAATCTCCTGCATTTCCATTACATGCCTCAACTCAACACCTCAATATAAAAGAAAATGTTCTCACTACTACTACTACTACTATATTTCTCCTGTTACAAACTCAACTAATTATCACAAGTCTCCTTCTCCTTTGGACAATCTCTGGCAAAGTGCCCTGCTTCATTACAACGAAAACATATTACTTCTGACAAGTCTCGAGGTTTCCTTTTTTTGGGCAACTGCTGAAGTAGTGCCCTGACTCCTTGCACCTAAAACAGGTGATATGACTCAGGTCCTTCTTGGTATCCAATCTACTTCTTTTCCTGGACTTTTCCGTTCCAATCAGGGCTTCTATTTCCTGTGGATCATACTCTACTTCCTCTGTCGGGAATTCTACTAGATCTCCATTCAGACAATTCTGGAAGATGTGTCCTTCTTCTCCACATGAATAGCACGACTTGGTGCAGGGTCTAATTGGTTCTTCTTTAGGTATGTCCTCCACCTCTTCCTTCATCATTGGTTCTTCTAAAATTTCCATGAGAGCTCCTTTCATTGCTTCTTTCTTCTGCTATACGGTTCTTTGTACCATGGGGTAAATGTGACACTGAGCAGGGTAGTGGGTAGTCCCTTCACACAGGAAACAAGTAATCTTCCTAGTTGGGCATTCTTCAGCTAGGTGTCTGTCTTCACAATTAGGGCATTCATCCTTGTGTTCCTTATGATTGTGTCCTATTTCTCCACAAAGCTTGCATGCACAATGCTTCTTCATATCATTTCCATAAGGCTTCAACTTCTGGGACACAAACCGAGACTTTGGCAAAGTCAACTAAAATTCTTTCCAAGTGGTTACTCCTTGCCATCCATTGATGGTTTGGTACATCCTCCACCAAGTAGCAGCACCTCTTTCAAAGCATGCTGTGTCATATCATTTCCAACTATAGGGTTATTCTCCATGTGATCCTCCATGTTCTCAATCCATCGGTCTATCTCCAACTGACTCATCAGTCCAGAAAATACAAGCTCATCTCCATTCATCCTCTATTGGGTCCAAGGGTTTTGGGGTGAGATAAGAGATATAGAGAGGGATACACACAATACAAACAATAGTTTTGAAAAGACAAATTTTATTTTGTGGCCGTCGGAAAAACATCAAACAAATGACAGCTCACAATCATCGCATCTAACGTAGGTATATAACAGGGTTTGGTCTTCTAAAGGTCAATAAATCTTCAAAATTGCCAAATTCTTCAAGTCTTGTTCATGTCTTCGATGGCTTCTTCTGATCATGCTTGTCATTCTCAAGTTCTTTTGCCAGATCATCTCTGTTGACGCGAAGTCTCTCGTGACATCCTTTAATATTTTGGAGCTGCGTTCCAAACTTCTGGGTTTCAACCTCCTTGGCAAGAACCATGATCCTACTGTCCTTCAGTTCTTGATGAGTCTCCGGTATCTTAAGCTTTTGCTCCTCCAGCTTGGCTACTTCCAGCTTCTGGGTCCTGTCTTCTTCACGAAAAGCTTCCTTGTCTAATACGGCTTCCTGCATGCCCATCTTAACTTCTTGATGTAACACTCCAGATCCTGGCAATACACCAGCTAAGGTTAAAACTGCATCCTTTGCTGATAGGCACTCCATCAGCCTTCTTTTCATCCAATCCTTCCAAGGAAATGCATGCTTAACTGAGCACAGTGACAATAGCATAAGTGGACGTTAACATCATGGATAGCCATGTCTATGCCCTTGTCATTACCATGAGCTATCATTCCATAGTTGACATCTCCTGCCTTAGGGTTTCTTGACAAATACTTTGAGTTATAGTGCTCCATGTTTCGATCATTCTTTGATACGCCTTGATCTCAGGTATTCGGCAACTTCAATAGTCTGACAAATTCCATAAGGGTAACTTCCTAGGTCGTACAAATCTGGGAATTCTTTAGAGCCTTCAAATTCTCCTAGTCTTTGGAGTCTTCAACCATTGTACTTTCCATTATTTAGCTGCACGGTAAAGTCTTCTTCATTCTGAAGTGGTCTTAGTTGTTCAATATCTTGTACTCCTTGGAGTGGTCTCATCAGTCGAATCTTCATGGTCAAAAGGGGAAAGGGGTATAGTCTTACTTAAAAGGGAAGTTTTGAATAAGCTCAGGAGAGAAGAGAAGTAAAAGATCTTTTGAAAAAAGAAGTTGTAGAGAAAAGCTTTCCTATGGGCTTGCTAGTTTCTAGGGTCACGTCCTCCAGTCAACATGTGCTCTGATACCATCTTGTAGCGACCCGACCTCAGACGGTCAAGTCTCTGTGCTTAAGTGTCATCCCTGGATCGGTATGCTGACACACATAGTACTTGAGGATTTATAACAAAGGTAAATCACATGTATAAAATATCATAAATACTATTACCTCAATCCAAATAGCGGAAGTAACAAGGTTGTGGATTCCCATTGACACCAACGACAAAGTTGAGTGTAGAAATCGTAACCCTAACGTATCACTTACTCGTCGTAAGAATCCTGCAACATGAGGCGTTGCAGCCACAAAGGGTCAGTACATTGAATGTACTGGCAAATTCACACCATAGAGAAATGATGAACAATGGCTACCACTACATGCATATATGGCTGGTGGAAAAGCTCTATGTTTATACGGTTTTTGCGAAAAGCCAATTTTCCCTACTACAAAGGAATGTGATTTATTTTAACTACAAAGTTGGTTGAAAAATATTGAGAAGGTAAATCCGCTCTCAATCCCAATTAAAAGTAATTAATAACCCAATCAAATTTATATTAAGAGTGATGAGATCCACATGATAATGCAAGAACCAGATACTCAAGATGTCCATAACCGGGGACACGGCTAACCATGATTAGTTTGTACACTCTGCAGAGGTTTGTGCACTTTTCCCCACAAGACTCGATCTCCTCCATTGATTTCTCGCACTACATAATGTTTGAGAAACAGATGACCGAGACACAGTCTTTCCGAAGAGGTCCCCTTAACCGATAGATAGGCCTGTACACCCAAATCCCCTACATCTGCTAGCCCATCATGGAAAGGTTTCCCACAACTTCCTCAACTATGCCAGAGCCCATATTGGCATGTGGCTGCACACGGAAGTTGCCGGCATGAAAAATCTTATGATCCCTTTGAGCCTGGGTGGCGGTCCATAGGAAAATCACACGGTACCCTGGGACTTCCAAAAATACAGGCAATCACTGGTTTCCCCAGGTGCCTCAATCCACCCAGATGTGTATTAAAGTTGCCACCTTCAGTTAACCATTAATTAACAACTCACATCTGTCCTGGATACACTCAAACCCAAACCACGTCTACGAGCATAGCATAGCGATATAAGCAACGTAGAAGTAACTCCTAGGGTTTGACAATAAAACAGGGTAAAAGGTTCCTACCTCATCAACTATTTCACAATACCCACAAGTTATCAATCCTAATCATGCAATGTTTGAGGGTGAAACTAATGCATAAAAACTGGGTATGAAAGGGATATGATCAAAGTGTGAACTTGCATGTACTGTTGATGAAGATGATTCGCACTCAAAACTCTTGATAGTTCTACTCGTCACACTCCGGTCAATCTATCGTAGGAAAGCAATAGTAACCACACATAAGAAATCACTCGAAAGATCGAAAAGAACGGAAAAGACAATTTGGAAAACATCAAAACCAAGCAAATAACTCTTGCAACATAAACAATTTCTAACAGTACCAAAATCATGTGCATTTGGACTTATTAGAAAGTTTAGGTCAAGAGCTTCGATTTGCAAAAAGAATCAACTCAAACGGAGCTACGAAACTCAAGTTATGATCAAAAGAAGATTCAAATTCAAATCTGTTTGAAAACAATTTTTAAATTTTTAAAAACATGTTTAAGTTGCTTTACTAGATAGAGGGGATCGTAATGAAGAAGTGGGCGTTGGTTTCATCTAATTCCGAGTAACGAGCAAAAAGTAGTGATCAATTGAAGTACAGGGGCTAATCTATAAATAAAATCATCACAGATAGGTCCCTGGCCGAAATCTAAAAATGAAAAGAAAAATCCTATCAAACGAACGTTCGCTACTGAAGCATACGCGATGAAAACCGTTCGTTACAAAACCCTAACTAACGAACGCTCACAAAATAAACTAAACTAAATAATAAGCCCTTTTTTAAGAAAACCGAAGTAATCCTAAAACACCAGACCGGGCGGTTTATACCGGTTGAGGTGGCGGTTCGGGTCGACGGTGGCGGATGGCAGCAGCGGCTCCGGCGTTGAGGCGAACGGCTAGTGGCTCTGGTGCAGCGGCGGATCGGCGGGGCGGCGACAGCGAGTGGCGGCGGGGCGGCGGTGATGCGCTGCTGCGGCGGCGGCGGATCTCGCAGCGGCGGCGGCGCAACGCGGGACGAGGAGCGGCGGCTTCGGCGGAAACGAAAGTGGCGCGGGCCCGGGGCGTGATTTATTGAAGGGAGGCGAGGCGGTGGTGTGGGGTGCAAGGCGGGGCGGCGACGGACTCCTCGGAGGTCACAGTGACGACGACGGTTTCGGGCAGGAGGCGGAGACCTGCCCGAGCTCGGGGACGAGCGGGATGGGCCGTTGGGCCGCGGCCTGGCTCGGGCGCTGGGCTGGCCCAGTCGGCGACGGGGATTTTGTTTCATAAACATGGACAATAATAAAAAATAAAAGCAAAAGAAAGAAAAAATTATATAGGCATATAATATATCAAAATTTTCAGAAAATCATTTTCTACAATGTGAACATTTTTCTAGCATCAAACAAAATCCACAAAAATTCAAATAATTTAAACAGTGCTATTGCTACAATAAAACCCAATAAAATCATTTTAAAAATACCAAAATTAATTCAAATTTATTTCTCTCCAATTTTCTGATGTAGGGTATCATTTTACCCTAATTTCCATATATTTGATTCTTGGAGAAAAATAATTTCAATAAAACCCAAATAACTCCAAATTGAAAATAATTCCAAAAGGACTTTGAATTTGATCCTTTTAAACTCCCAACTCATATTTCATATGTTTTAAAGAAGTCATTTTATCTTTCCTCATGAAAATCATTGAGTTGCTTGAAGTTTCTGAATTTGAAATATTTCCCAATGAAATTCAAATATTTTCTAAAACCCTTCTCATTTCTTTAAATGGAAGAAAGTCATGTCATCTTCTCTCTAGGGTTTTGTATTTGAAAAGAATTTGAATTCATGAAGAACATAAATGCAAAAATGAAAGTTTGGGAAAGTCCTTTTATTCCCTCTCATTTAACTTTAAAAAAGTTTCAAATTCACTCACTTTCGATCAATCAATCACACAACAAACAAACAATCAATTCAAATCTATCTATTTATTATAACATTCCAAAATTTAGAATTTTGGGATGTTACAGTGATGAAGATAGAGCATAGCCAGACTATATAATTTTGTAGGGATAACTTTCTTTGGTCATGTTATTTTCAGAAAACATGATTGCTTTGTTAGTATGCTTGAAGTATTATTATTTTTATGTCAATATTAAACTTTTGTCTTGATTTTTCGGAATTGAACATTAATGCCACAATAAAAAAATTACATTGAGAATTGTGCTAGGTAACATTCCACGTCAAAAAATTCTATTTTTATCATTCACCTACTCAAGGACGAGCATGAATTAAGCTTGGAGATGCTTGATACGTCTCCAACGTATCTATAATTTTTTATTGTTCCATGCTATTATATTATCTTTTTGGATGTTTAATGGGCTTTGTTATGCACTTTATATTATTTTTGGGACTAACCTACTAACCAAAGGCCCAGTGCAAATTGCTATTTTTTTGCCTATTTAAGTGTTTCGCAGAAAAGGAATACCAAACGACATCCAAATGGAATGAAACCTTCGGGAGAGTTATTTTTGGAACAAATGCAATCCAGGAGACTTGGAGTGGACGTCAAGGAAGCAATGAGGCGGCCACGAGGTTGGAGGGCACGCCCAGGGGGTAGGCACGCCCCCCACCCTCGTGGGCCCCTTGTGGCTCCACCGGACTAGTTCTTTCGCCTATATATACTGATATACTCCGAAAACATCCGGGAGCACCACGAAACCCTATTTTCACTGCCGCAACCTTCTGTACCCGTTAGATCCCATCTTGGGGCATTTTTCGGTGCTCCGCCGGAGGGGGAATCGACCAGGGAGGGCTTCTACATCAACACCATAGCCTCTTCGATGATATGTGAGTAGTTTACCACAGACCTTCAGGTCCATAGTTATTAGCTGTAACATCCCGATTCTCGAAATGTTTAAGAAAAAGTTTTCCAAAAATCAAGACGAGAAAATTTCGTTTGTTTTATTTGGTAAGAAAGCATAAATCGGACGTTTATAATTTAGAGGATTTAATTTGATCTAATACGAACTTAAATTAAATTTGAGTTTTGTTCTTTTCTTTTAACTAGTTTTTAATTTGTCCTCAACATATTTAAGTATGTGAGTTTGCATTTTCCTGGATTTCTCAATTCGTTTGATTTGTATTCAAGCTTTTAATTCCTTTCTAGATTTTCCTTTCCTAAAAGGAAATCGTTTCTTTTTCCCTCTATCAAACTATGGGCAGAATCACCTACGCCCAATCTTTCTCATTTTTTTCTATCTTTATTTTTCTTTCCCTTATCTACTGAATGGGCTAAGTCCATTTATTTATTTTTCTTTTTCTCTCTTTCCACTTGGGTTGAATGAACTGGCCCAACCCTCCTGTAGCTAGCGAACGCTTCCTTTCCTTCCTCTTTTCTCTGTACGTTCTCAACTCAAATACACATACGAAGAGAAACAGCCACCACCTACAATTACAGAAAGAAAACTGCTCGACCATCCTTTAATTCCCTCTCCACTTACCTATCTTCTAGCGCCAGGCCCCAAACGCTTCCTCTCCACGTTCACGCACAGAAGACTAAACTTATAGCCACCTACAGCCATGAAGGAAGCCTTCTCTAATTCCCTTTTAATCTCAATCGTTTGCAAATCCGCCAGTACATATACGTGCGCCCCAACCTCCTCTTCGAACCCCTAGCAACCCCTGCTTTCTCCCTTCCTCGTTCTCCCATGAACTCTCTCCAAAGTACTGCTAATCCTTGGCCGCCCTTGCTTGATTATGATGAAGAAGGCCATCTCCGTTGGAACCCTTGCACCCCAAGGTCCACATCCACACAACGAATCCATTCAGAGAAGAACAAACGCATTTCGTAGACCACACGCGAAGAATTCAGCATGTTCGTCTACACTATTCATCGAGTTCGTCGGATTGATTCATCGCGCTCGGTGAGTTTCTATCCAATTCCTTTTGTGCACCTTCAAAATAGCACTCAAGTTATCTCCTAGACATCATGGTTCCTCCCGTTTTTGTCGTTGGGCACGCGGATGCCGCCGTACGCATGACCCGAATATTTTTCAGTGGCATATTCATGTTTCTGTTGTTTTTGTTCACCGTTTGATCTAGGGCACAATAGGTCAAATGTTTTATATGGTTGTAGCAACCCCGTGGAGTTAGATTACTTGTTTGGTCATCTGGATGTGATGTAGATTTTTATTGTTTGTTGATCGGTGGTATTTTTTATTGTTAAATATTTTTTTATCTTATGCTCATGACATGCCTAGGACTCACTCCTAGTTATTTTATATTCTTAGGAGTAACGTATGATTTACTAGATTTAGTTTATGACTATTTAAATTGATAAAATAGTTGTACGTTGTTCCGGCTCGATAATTTCTGGTTGCATGCATTTCTCTTTTATGCAAGCGTACTAATATTTGTGATTTATTTGCCACGTGTAGTATTTTGTTTGTTTAGTATAGATTTATTTTTAGTTACTAAATAACATATAATTTTGTAGTCATGTGTTATGCGTGCGTACAATATTTGGTGAACACTCGACAAGCTTATAATTTCATAGAATTATTCTAAGCTTTGCTTTCTTTATCGAGTCATGGAATATTTCATGTTTTAATTAATTCCTTTTGTTTAGCATGAATATATCTTAGATATGTTTTATATATTTGTTCTCACCCATGTTACGTGTGTATTTTATTTACTTGAAATCATGCCATATCTATGATAGTTCTTCAGGTAATTATTGTATGTGTGTTTCTATGTAGTTTCTTTATGCTAGACGTCGAATGAAATAATCTACTATGGGGAACTAGTATATTGTAGTTTGTTGTATAGCTCGTGATTGCCTAGTGGTTCCTCTAATTTTGAAGATGTTTGTTATCCAAGATTGTATGGATAGATGATATTTGTCATGGCTTGGTCGCTTAGACTTGTATTGCTATGTATGGTTTATGCTTCTAGCATATAACCTTGTTTAATATTTATTAATTACCCTAGGTGTTTTGTTTATCTAGGATGATAGGTATGCATGCTTAGTTGATTGCTGGGTTGTGTTAGTACTTACTCGAAGTAGAATGCATGTTTAAGTGGTATGCCTACCATGTGTTATATGATTGCTACTTTATATTGTATGACCAATCATATGGTTAATATTTGCTTGGTAGAAGTACATGCTAGTAGTTTATGATCTCATATATTTTAATTAAGTAGGATTCTTGCTTCAATATCGTGCCATGATATTGTGATTGTATAACTAGATGGCATAGAGAGAGAGAGAGTGTGTGTGTGTGTATGTGTATGTATTCATGTATTAGGTCATGCCAAGTTGTCCACTATGCATTTGCAAGTGCAGGTTGTACAACATAGGAATGCATGCCATCTTGTTACTCATTCTAGTATAGTATATTTCTCGATATTATTTGATGGCATGATCTAGTTGTTTAAATTGCCTACATGCTTAGTATGATGTGTCCATGTGTTTTGTATGTATAAACAACAATTGTTGTGTGCTACTTTCATGCTTCCATGTTCATGCGTGTCAACTAGTCTCATAGAGTTGTTTCTATTTCCATGCTTTCTATTTATGTAGTCGATATAAACTAAGTAGGGTGTTGCATTGTATTGTATTGGTATCGTAGTGTGGTATCTCGTGTGATGACCATCCATGTTTACACATCATATTAGTTTATCTGGTTATTGCATTGTTGTATGCCTAGCGTTTGATATATTTTGTTTACCTTTCTATTGCATTATGATATGCCTAGACATATTTCATGCAAGTAATCTTTCATGCCTTATGATGTTGCGTGTGTTACAGTTGCTTAGTTTGGTTCTTTCTTATAGATGTTTAACTTCATTACATCTTAGTCTTATGAGTGTTTTAATACTTGTTGCTATGACTCATATACTTAGGATGAGTCATATGTCATGTGAGTAGAGTTGTGCTTTGATCACACACTCAGAGTGTGCATCATGCTTTGTTATTGTAAGCATGTGGTGATAATATTATTGCTAGTGGTTATTGGTATTAATTGTTCTTTATTATTAAGACCGTGTAATTGTTTAGTATCTTCTCATGAGCACTTGTATGTTGAATGCTTGTGTTATTAGTAAATACATCTTTATGATCATATACTCACATGCCGTGGGTGAGATGTGTATTATGGTTTAAGCTGTTTAATTAGTTTGTACCATAGTTATTGGTTTATCTTTTGTTATATAAATGCTTACTATTAGCTGTTATGATCGGGGATAGTCTTTGCTTGTTGTTAACCATTATACATATTTGGATTCCTCCAAATATTTAATCTTGGTTGTTGTTAATATTTATCATGTCATGTCAAGGATAGTTGTTCATCCATTGTTCCACATGTTTTTTATAGTTTCTTGTCAATTGTTTGACAAATGAATTAGTTTGATATAACAGAGTTGATTCTATTTCCTTTTAATAATATTTTAGGACTAGACCTAGATCAATTCAATTCATATTGTTGTATGAAATGATGTTTCATTGCTTGACTTGAATGGTTTGTAATGTTGGTTTCATTGTCTTATAGAATACTTGCCTTTGATTAATTACATAGTTGTTGTATATGTTTGGTTCCAATTGACCATTATAAAATATTTAGATTCTATCTAAATGTTTATTGTGGTTAACTTTCACCTTCATCATGCCATGATGTCATTATGTAGTTAAATGCATACGTTGGTTTCATTCCATCTGTGTTGTTGCCATTGTGTTGGTGTTATAGTAGTTCCTTAAGTTGTGATGTGTGGTGGGCACTATTAGTTAATATTAGAACGTTGGTCTTGATCGCCAAGCCTTCCATAGTTGTGTCAACCTAAACCTTGTCACTTCGTTGAATCCTCTCTACTTACCTCCCTATCATCCTATCTCATTTCAGAATCTCCATCTGATCGATATCTCGCTATCCATCCACTCTTGATTATTTTGGATGTTATTTGGATTTGCTATTTCTTTGGTATTTATTCTTTGTCTTTTACTAGCGTTACGATGATTAGGGAGTGAAGATGTTGGATATGGACAGAACCAGGTTACCGAAGAAGGACTCAACAACGAAGGTATGCCTCCTTCTTTGATCATACTTATCCTATGTTTACAAAATTGCAGTGTGTTTTATGTTTATATGTGCATGCTATTTTAATTCTCGTAGCTAGCGTGTCGATTGACACATTACATTGATCCGCTTGTCGCCTATTCACTTGACACCTGAGTAGAATTATAGTATTCTTGTAGAGTAGAAATGCTTAGCCATGCTTATTACCCTATAGGTGCTTTGTTGAATGACCTCTGAGTCATTGATAGTTGAAACTTACCGCTGAGCTAGGCCAGATGGCCTTATTGATACCCTCTACTCTCTTCTACTCTGGGTGAAACTTACCATCTGAATACTGGCGCGGGTGACAGCTGAATCAAGGATTGAAGGAGCGATTGGCTGCGCTTCACGAGTTGAAGGGGGCAATCAGTCGTCTGTGCCGCTTAAGGCCTAATAAGTCTTGGATTTGAAGATTGTGATAATAGTACAACCACATGCTATATGGGCACTGGCTTGGTTAAGTAAGCTAGTCAGCCTTAGGTGTCGATGTCGCCGTACCGCAGATGGGATAGCTGCCTTGCGAGGAGTATCCTCGGCACAGATGGGGGGACCGGTTTAAGGACGTACTCTCAGTTCCGTGTGCCAGACCCGATGGGCATGTCACATCTTTGGGGAATCTAGTCCAAAGACCTCGTCACAATCTCCCTGCCGGTATACCAGATGGTGTACTACGCTAGCGACGGCTAGTGGCAACAAGTCGGGATTGTGTCGTGTGGGTAAGGTGTACAACCTCTACAGAGTGTAAAACTATTCGAATAGCCATGTCCACAGTCATGGACGACACATGAATCTTTCTTGACATAAAGGACCTGTCTTGCTTATTCCCTCTTTGCCACTATTCTTGGAACCTATGAAGAGTGTGAGTTGATCGAGGATCCTCACTTTGATGAAAGTTATTCTGGAGATAAAACATGTGTTCATCTAAAACTGCTTTTATCCAACGGCTATTTTTTTCAAACAAAATTAGCTTTTATGCAAATGAGCCATACAGCCTTCCTTTGAAGCCACATGTAGCTATCCTCCTTCCCCGTGGGAGGCACGTTGAGTACGTAATGTACTCATGGCAATAATTTTGTTGACAACAGAGTCCCATGAAGATGAAGGTGATGACTATGACTAATTTGGCGATCCATAGAAGTGAGGACACGTGGACTACATCGACTGCCTGTGGCTGAGATGGAGTTGCTACGCATTTGTACTTTTCGCTGTTTTCTGATTGTAATAAATGTCATGAGACATTTCACTATGTATGTCTTGTGAAAAATACTACTTATAATGCCTTTACATATTCTGCAATGATACCATTTCACTGTGTTGTCAACAATGATCCTAGGGTTGACATTTAAACACAGGAGGATCTGGAAGATAATTTCAGGTTCTCACAGAAGTGGTATCAGAGCCGATGTCGACCTAGTCACGTGGCCTTAGTTAGAAATGAAAATCTTAGGAACTATTTATTTAAGAAAATTATTTTCAAGGAAAATAATCTCGTAGTCTTCTTTGCTATTTCTCTTCATATCTTATCTTATTCAAATTAATATTACAGTCTACTTCTCTTCCACCTTCTTTATAGTATGAAACCCATTTCCAGCCCTTGGTGTTGCTAAGTCAAAAGCTTTGGAAGATGTGCCAAGAATTTCAACATAACTACAACCCCTGAAGCTCTGAGTAGCAACATTTTTCCAAGAGAAGACACTTCGTGACCTCAAGAAGGCAACAACCGTCAATCATGCTCCAATCGTCAATGTCGAAGATTCGCCCCAAGATTTATTGTGACTAGCCATATATGATTAGGTTGGTTAGCACCCTTATAGTAGTAGAACTCGTAGCTTGTAGATGCAAAACCTTACTTGTGTGAGTATTGTCTGCATATTTTTTCGGTGTTTTCCTATGCAGTCATACTAAAACCCTATTTGCCAAAACGAGTTGCTATTGAGTTTTATTTGGATAGTTTCATGATTATCTAGGTGTTATCTTTTGTTTATCTTCTGGGGTATCTCCGCGTTGTGTAGGATTCCTTTACTCCTCTTATGCTCTTTCCCTCTTCTCTATAAACCCTGGAGGACACTTTGAGAGGAAAGAAGTTGCAACATCATGCTTGAGGTCTATTATCAAAGTGAACCTTATGGAAAACCTCTTTTAAGGGGGGTAGTAGACAATGATTCATGTTGAGATCGAAGAATTGAAGACCTTTATTCATAAGGAAGACGAAGATTTGAATACCTTCAGTACACCTACTATAAGTTCAACCTGAAGACTGGTTAAAGAGTCTAGCTGCACCAAAGCTTCACCGAAAGAAGAAAGGCAAGATTGAAGAATGTTAAATCGCTTAGAGAAGCTATCAAATTACCATCGCCAAAACCGAAGGACTATTTCCAAGCCTTGGGAAAACAAGGGGTAATATCGACAAGAGAAGTATGTCCAATCAACACCCCAAAGTTGCATGTCACCAAGATCAGAATCGACCGCCACCCACAACTGTGTTTGAGGAGGACCATGTCGAAGACAAAACTACCCAAACCCATTCTCTATAGTCAGCCTAAATCTCGAGGACGAGATTTCTTTTAAGGGGGGTAGATCTGTAACATCCCGATTCTCGAAATGTTTAAGAAAAAGTTTTCCAAAAATCAGGACGAGAAAATTTCGTTTGTTTTATTTGGTAACAAAGCTTAAATCGGACTTTTATAATTTAGAGGATTTAATTTGATCTAATGTGAACTTAAATTAAATTTGAGTTTTGTTCTTTTCTTTTAACTAGTTTTTAATTTGTCCTCAACATATTTAAATATGTGAGTTTGCATTTTCCTGGATTTCTCAGTTCATTTGATTTGTGTTCAAGCTTTTAATTCCTTTCTAGATTTTCCTTTCCTAAAAGGAAATCGTTTCTTTTTCCCTCTATCAAACTATGGGCAGAATCACCTACGCCCAATCTGTCTCATTTTTTCTATCTTTCTTTTTCTTTCCCTGATCTACTGAATGGGCTAAGTCCATTTATTTTTTCTTTTTCTCTCTTTCCACTTGGGCTGAATGAACTGGCCCAACCCTCCTGTAGCTAGCGAATGCTTCCTTTCCTTCCTCTTTTCTCTGTACGTTCTCAACTCACATACACATACGAAGAGAAACAACCACCACCTACAATTACAGAAAGGAAACTGCTCGACCATCCTTTAATTCCCTCTCCACTTACCTATCTTCTAGCGCCAGGCCCCAAGCGCTTCCTCTCCACGTTCACGCACAGAAGACTAAACTTATAGCCACCTACAGCCATGAAGGAAGCCTTCTCTAATTCCCTTTTAATCTCAATTGTTTGCAAATCCGCCAGTACATATACGTGCGCCCCAACCTCCTCTTACAATCCCTAGCAACCCCTACCTTCTTGTAACACCCACGATGCGGCTATATCTCCCACGTGTCGGAGCACGACTTAGAGGCATAGCCGCATTGTAGGCATGTCGCAAGAGGGTTAATCTTTACACATCCCATGTACTGAATAAGAAAGGGATACAGAGTTGGCTTACAATCGCCACTTCACACAATACATAAATATAGCATTACATCATCCAGATACAATCAAGGTCCGACTACGGAACCAAAATAAAGACAACCCCAAACGCATAGCTCCCCGAGCACCCCAACTGGGCTCCACTACTGATCAACTGGAAACGAAACAACACAACGAAAACGATCTTCATCGAGCTCCCACTTGAGCTTGGTTGCGTCATCTGCACTGGTATCATCCGCACCTGTAACTGGTTTTGGAAGTAATCTGTGAGTCACGGGGACACAGCAATCTCACACCCTCGCGGTCAAGACTATTTAAGCTTATGGGTAGGAAAAGGTAGTGAGTTGGAGCTGCAGCAAGCACTAGCATATATGGTGGCTAACTTACGCAAATGAGAGCGAGAAGAGAAGCAAAGCACGGTCGAGAAGCTATAAAGATCAAGAAGTGATCCTGAAACTACTTACGTTCCAACATAACTCCAACACCGTGTTCACTTCCCGAACTCCGCCAGAAAGAGACCATCACGGCTACACACGCGGTCGATGCATTTTAAATTAAGTTAAGTGTCAAGTTCTTTACAACCGGATATCAACAAATTCCCATCTGCCCATAACCACGGGCACGACTTTCTAAAGTTCAAAACCTTGGAGGGGTGTGCCAACTTAGCCCATCACAAGCTCTCACGGTCAACGAAGGATATTCCTTCTAGCGGGAAGACCCGATCAGACTCGGAATCCCGGTTACAAGACATTTTGACGATGGTAAAACAAGACCAACAAAGCCACCCGATGTGCCGACAAATCTCGATAGGAGTCGCACGTATCTCGTTCTCAGGGCAACACCAGATGAGACTAGCTACGAGTAAAACCAACCCTCAAGTTTCCTAGAGGTGGCCCCGCAGGCAGCACGGTTTGGACCAACACTCAAAGGAGCACTGGCCCCTGGGGGGGGGGGGGTGGGTTAAAATAAGATGACCCTTGAGTTTGTAGAACCCAAGGGAAGGTATATGGTGGTAGGTAGGCAAATGGTAAAACCAAGGTCGGGCCTTGCTGGAGGAGTTTTATTCAAAGCGAACTATCAAGGGGTTCCCATAACACACAACCGCGTAAGGAACGCAAAATCAAGGAACATAACACCGGTATGACGGAAACTAGGGCGGCAAGAGTGGAACAAAACACCAGGCATAAGGCCGAGCCTTCCACCCTTTACCAAGTATATAGATGCATTAATTAAATAAGAGATATTGTGATATCTCAAACAAAATCCATGTTCCAACATGGAACGAACTCCAACTTCACCTGCAACTAGCAACGCTATAAGAGGGGCTGAGCAAAGCGGTAACATAGCCAAACAACAGTTTGCTAGGAAAGGTGGGTTAGAGGCTTGACATGGCAATATGGGAGGCATGATATAGCAAGTGGTAGGTATTGCGGTATAGCAAAAGAGTGAACAACTAACAAGCAAAGATAGAAGTGATTTCGAGGGTATGGTCATCTTGCCTGAGATCGCGCAAGGAAGAAGAATGAGTCCATGAAGAAGACAAACGGACGTAGTCGAACGGATCCTCACAACTCCGGAACGAAACCGAAGCTAACGAGAGAAGCAACCCAGAAAGAAGAAAGTAACATAGTAAACAACCCTCACATAAACATGGCATGATGCACAATCAAGTATGATGCATGTCCGGTTTAAATATGCATTGCATGGCAAAGTGCACAAACAGAACTACAAGTTAAGTGGAGCTCAATATGCAACGGGTTACATATTGACGGAGCACCACATCAATTATTTAGTTCTCTTTCGTTTAGGTACTCAACAATATTAAATGTTGTTAAACCTGGCAAGAGGAGAGCATAAGAAATTATCTATTTAGGCAAGTTTAAATGAGGCTGGAACGCCAAACAACAATTCTGGTAAATCGCCATATGCATTTATCAATTTGGTGCAACAACAATTTAAACATTTTAAATATTATTATCATGATGCGGATGACATGCTCAAGTTTATGCAATTTTTTATTAAAAGTTGACAAGAGCATTATGAAGCATTTGTCACCGTGGTGGAAAGAAAAAGGGGTGCCACTGCAACGATAACGGTGCCACGGCAACGTTCCGATTCCGGTAACTCGATTGAGATACCGATGCAAAGGAGAAGTGTGCGGTTGCATGCAAAAGATGGTGGGGCGCTCCCGGATACCGGGTGTCCCATGAGTCGATGGCATGGAAGCGAGAGACACTAGGACACGGAGCAACACACGGTTCAACTCATACATCGCAAGCATTCGTTGACGGACGTCGTCTCGGGGTTATACCTTCGAAGCGTGCAAACGAGACGGTTCGGATTCGGTGCAAAGTAGAGGAAGTAGACGTTCTCGCGACGGTAGTGGAAGTAATGGTCCTCGCTTCGTAGATGTTCACACTCCGTAGGTGTTCGGGGTCAAAACAAGGAACTTGACGTCCACGGGTCTTCGAGGGTCTATGGTACATGTTCTGTAGACGTTCGAGCAGTGGTAGCGGTACACGTTCACGGAGTAGGTCGTACACATCGTCAGTAGATGTTCACTTGATGGCCTTCAACGGCGAGGTACTTGGCAGTCTTGTGTAGACGAACTTGAGGTACTCCGTGGCAGAGGAATCAACGTTGCAATGGTGGTCTCGACGTAACCAGATCGAAGCTAGGCCAAGGGGTCTCGCGCATCGCAGATCGAAGCAGCGGTCGTACTCGTCCTCCGTGAGTAGAGACGAGGGCACCAGGAAGACCTACGAGGAGCAGCAACAGCAAGGGCGTCGGGGAGGTGATGGCCGTGGCAGGAGCGTGCACGAGGAGGACGCAGGCGAAGAGTGGAGGTCGCCGGCGCGGGCGAAGGCAGCGGCAGCATGGCATGGCGGACGACGCTACCAGCGCAGGTGGAGGAGGAGCTGCAGGGGAGCGGCTGGAGATGCGCAACGCGGCTCCTCTGTTCCATGGCAGGAGGCCATGGCGGGCAGACGGCGTAGGAGGAGATGCTGCAGGGGCGCCGGGGTTGGCGCGGTCGGAGGCCAGGGACGCGGGGCGGAGCTTGGCGCCGTCTTCGATAGCAGGGAGGCGCGTCCCTGGCGACCAACGTGAGGAGGAGGCCGGGGAAGGAAGGCCATGGCACCAAGGGGAAGGAGGCGCAGAGGCAGGACTTGCCGGCGGTGGCGCCAAGGAGGTGGAGCAAGAGGCGCGGCCGCGGCCTGGCACTACAGAGGGAGGAGCGCCATGGGTTCGGGACGAGGAGGCAGGCTAGCAGGCCAGCGGTGGTGGCGGAGAAAGGCCATGGCAGAGGTGCACGAGGCGCGTTCCTCTCTGTCTCACCTCTTGACAGCGCACAGAGGGAGGAGAAGATCGAGATGAGGAGAAAGGGGGTCGAACCGAGGCCCCTGGCGGCGCTGAGGGAACGAGGGAAGGGAGAGGTATCGAGGGAGGAGTCGGGCTAGGGTTAGGAGGGCGGCATGGGCCAATGGGCCGGCGCGATGGAGGTCTGCTGGAGGGCGCCGTCTGGGCCTTAGAAGGCCACGGATGGCTGCTGAGAGGCCCAGTTGGGCTCTTTCCCTCTCTCTCTTCTTATTTTCTTTAACAGAAAATAAGAGAATAAAAAGAAAGAAAGAGGGGGTTTAGGGAACGAAGTTGGGCTCGCGGATAAATTTCCCGGACTCACAAAAATGAGTTTGAACCAACAAAAATAGAAACAACAAGATTTAAAGATACAAATTCAAACTCATTTGAATTTAATTCAAATGGGTTTGAACTGCGACTTGGTAAAAGGAAGGTCCAAAAATGATCGGATTTTTGGTGGAGCTCCGAAAAATGACAAAAGAATTTACGGACAAAGTTCGAGGTCAAGAAGCGAGAAAACAAAGGCATGGGGAAATTTTGCAAGTGTGTTTTAGGTGATTCCATAAGAATGGATTATTTATCATAGTTCCCTAATATTCGGAGGGTATGTTATAAAGAGAACTCACCATGTGAATTCCCTCGGTTTAAATGGATCGAAGATCCATACGGTTTATTTGGTTGATTTTTAAAACGGGTTGCATGATGACATGATGCAATGATGAATGCAACGAACCAAACAAAACACCAACGAATCTCGGAACCCATGGAAGGCATCTGAAGCTCTGGTCTTGGGGCGTTACAACACTCCACCACTATGAGAGGATCTCGTCCCGAGATCTAGGATGGCACCCGAGAGAAACGGAAGAGAAAGAGAAGAGGTAAAACTAAGTTGCTTCTTTGACAAACGAGTGAAACCACGAGCCTTGAGAGTTTAACAATTTCGAGAAAAGAGTACAAGGAGATGAACGAAGTTGAAAACACTCCGTTAGAAAAAAGAGAGGAACAAGGAACATTACTAGAACCTTGTAGGTTGATAGACATAATAAAAGGGTTGCAATGGACAAGACGTACATGCAAGCACTCCGGTAGAAGCGAGATGCACAAGGAACGATAAGGATCAATTACGACAACACTCCGGTTAAAACAAGATAGAGAGGGAAAAAAGAATGATATAAATTTGGCAGCACTCCTACTGTAAATGGAAAGAATACAACATGAACTTGGGAAGATTGGATGATACTTGATGAAATCAACAACACAATGCCTTCGGAACAAATGTAAGAATGGAATCAAAAGAACGGAGGAGAAAACAACATCTTGTACCTCAAATGAGCTTGAAAAAAGAAAGGAAAAAGCATCTTTAGGAGAAGGGTCGAACGGAGTCTTTGGAAAACCAACAACGAAAAGAGTAAGCTTGTAGTGGGCTTATGGAAAACTTCTCAAAACTATGAGGTGAAATTCTGCCACTAACGGAAATAATAGATTGGATTGATATGAACAAGGAGACGAGAAGCTTATCTCACCGGGAGGATAAATGAAAAACTTGGGTCATTAATAACCACCATAAATAGAAACAATCCTTAGGGAAAGCTTTAGGTGAAAGATAACTCAAGATAACTCCAATGAGGAGATTGATGGATTGAAAAGATGTCTTGAACGAAGAGAAAAAGATGGATTTAAATATGTCACTCTTGAAAACTTGTGAATCATGAAAACACGAAGGGAAATTATCAACAATGACATAACACCACCTCAAAAGATGAGATATGAAAGAATTGCACTTCGGATGCAAGGTGAAGAATGCTTGAACTCCTCAAAACAAGACATGTGTTGAGCACCATGTTTATTTGAGAGTATAGCTTGGAGGATCATAACTTCGAGAGAAATCTTGAAGAATAATTGAAG
Source organism: Triticum urartu (assembly GCF_003073215.2). Taxonomy (NCBI): domain Eukaryota; kingdom Viridiplantae; phylum Streptophyta; class Magnoliopsida; order Poales; family Poaceae; genus Triticum; species Triticum urartu. Next base: position 106,987,449 of record NC_053027.1, read on the forward strand.
AATTAAAAGAATCCTTGATGAGCCAACATGTTGATCCTCCATGAAGAACTCCGGTAATAAAAGAATGATAAAAGGAAGAGAAGTTGAAAACACAAGGTGAAGCCTTGCAATGATTTAGATGGAGCTTCACGATGATATAACCGACAAAACTTGGAACTCCGAGAAAAGAAAAGATGAAACAATAGAAACTGAGAATTTTGATGAACCTCCGAAATAAGGAATTGAATCATTTGGATGAAACAAGAATAAGAATTACATTATGCTTATCCTTCACCAATTTAAATTGATGACAAGCAACGGATTTGGAATACTAATTCTCGTAGAAAAGGATTAAGATAGATATGGCGCAAACTTGGGAAGGTCTTCAAGGAGCCACCGGTAGGATTGAAACAACGAACAAAGAAAAGATAACGAAACACTAGGAAGAATTAGAAAATGAATGAAGATACTTGAGAAGAATTTAGATGCAAGTGAACGAAGAGATCCCGAGCTGATTAGAGAAAACTTGAAAGATGCACCGGTAAGATTTGGAGAACGAGAGGTGAAGGCTGGAATGAATAAATCTTCTAAAATGATAGCCTCCGGAGAATCAAACTAACAAAGGTTCCTGAAATGCTCCGGATGGTTGAAAAGAATTCTCACAATCGAAAACAATTATGAGAGGATGGCAACAAGCTAGAATCACGAATCTCTGAGAGAACGGATAAGACTTGGAGCTAAAACTCTTCTTCAGCCTTCAAATGCAGAGAGTGACAATGAGAAACACCACCACGAATTGTTGAGATACTTCGGGATGACGAATAGAAAGGTTGAACCAATGATGAAAAGAATTTGAAAGATCTTGGAGAAAGACATATAACTGATGATAATTCCTTCTTACGTCAAGCTTTGAAATGCATTTGAGAGTAACTCCGGGAAGATTAGAAGAGTCAGGTAAGATCCTGGGAAAAGACCTGTGGGTTAGGACCCACTCAAAGGATACACCGTTGAACGATTTAAACGAGAGAATGCGCCAGTTGAATTAAATGGCTTGAAGCTTGAACAAATGCAGAGTGGAAACATGAGTCTTCGAGATATCTTCAGCACTCCGAAACAATTGAATAGCAAGCGGGGAATGATTATGAGGTGCACCGGCATGAGAAAAGCATTGGGAAAAATGAAAGGACTATGCTCAATAGCAAAGCTTGAATTGAATCCACCGGAGAAGAAAGGAATGATGAATGATGAACTTGAAGCTCCGTTAGAATCTTCATAGGAAACACTGGGTAAAACATTGAAAGAAAAGACTGAAGAGACATCTCACAAATAAAAGGATACATGATTAAGAAATCTGAATCCTTGAAGAAAAAGGGTGGGAGGGCGGGAAAAACAAGGACAACTTTGGATGGATGAAACAAACACCGTTGAGAAACTTAGAATTGATCTTGCGAATGTTGAAAATGATCGGATCCACTTGAAGAGAAACACGCCGCTTGAAAAGGATTGACATGACAATCTCGATTATCATGAAGGATTAGTATTCACATAGAAATGTGAGAACACCGCTTAGGAAAGGTATGGAATCAACACTTGACATTGAAGCAACTCGAATACCACAACTCAAAACAAAACAAAGGATTGACTTGCAAAATAAGCCGGAAACAAACATATGATAGACCCCATATCGTATCATGTGTCTGTTGGAAGGATATCCTACTTGATACTTGAATTCCCACTTATAAACTCTCGAAACTTTCTGGTTATGCAATCGGGTGTTGGGGATACAGGGGAAGCATAATATCTCACCCAAACTAACAATCCCTACATCCAGCTGTATCCATCCTTCAACACATAACCGAGAAACCTTCGGAAATTGTTTACCTCAACCTTCGAAAAGCATCCGTTATACGAGTTATACAATACTCCCGAACTCCCGCCCCAGTACTGGGTGGCGTCGAGGTTACCTCACCAACAACTGCATAAAAGAGATTTTCGATGTCGGCAAACTCAGGTATTCTAGAACTGCAACGATAAAATTGTGACGACAACACCTCGGAGCTCAACTCCCCTGGACACTGCCACAACCCCTAAATGTCAGGAGGCACCAAGAACAATGTTCTTGTCACAAAACCATCGAAACGATTCCAAGATACCCACGTGATCCTAATTTTTTGTGAAATTTGGGAAGAGAATAGTCAAAACTCTACGTCAGGAGGCCTCGCCAGAGCGATGAAGGGACTGAGGAGTAAAAAGAATCCTACTCTCTGATATATATAATCCTAAGACTCAAAACATTTTGTTCTAGACTCGACAACGTCAGCAATTCGATCAAGCAGGGGGCTCCTAAGTCGAGGAAGGCTCTGATACCAACTTATAACACCCACGATGCGGCTATATCTCCCGCGTGTCGGAGCACGAATTAGAGGCATAACCGCATTGTAGGCATGTCGCAAGAGGGGTAATGTTTGCACATCCCATGTACGGAATAAGAAAGGGATATAGAGTTGGCTTACAATCGCCACTTCACACAATACATAAATATAGCATTACATCATCCAGATACAATCAAGGTCCGACTACGGAACCAAAATAAAGACAACCCCAAATGCATAGGTCCTCGATCACCCCAACTGGGCTCCACTACTAATCAACTGGAAACTAAACAACACAACGAACACGATCTTCATCGAGCTCCCACTTGAGCTTGGTTGCGTCATCTGCACTAGTATCATCGGCACCTGCAACTGGTTTTGGAAGTAATCTGTGAGTCACGGGGACCCATCAATCTCACACCCTCACGATCAAGACTATTTAAGCTTATGGGTAGGAAAAGGTAGTGAGTTGGAGCTGCAGCAAGCTCTAGCATATATGGTGGATAACTTACGCAAATGAGAGCGAGAAGAGAAGCAAAGCATGGTCGAGAAGCTATAAAGATCAAGAAGTGATCCTGAAACTACTTACGTTCAAACATAACTCCAATGTCGTGTTCACTTCCCGGACTCCGCCGGAAAGAGACCATCAGGGCTATACACGCGGTTGATGCATTTTAAATTGAGTTAAGTGTCAAGTTCTCTACAACCGGATATCAACAAATTCCCATCTGCCCATAACCGCGGGCACGACTTTCGAAAGTTCAAAACCCTGGAGGGGTGTCCCAACTTAGCCCATCACAAGCTCTCACGGTCAATGAAGGATATTCCTTCTAGTGGGAAGACCCGATCAGACTCGGAATCCTGGTTACAAGACATTTCGACAATGGTAAAACAAGACCAGCAAAGCCACCCAATGTGCCGACAAATCCCGATAGGAGTTGCACGTATCTCGTTCTCAGGGCAACACCGGATGAGACTAGCTACGAGTAAAACCAACCCTCAAGTTTCCCTGAGGTGGCCCCGCAAGCAGCTTGGTGCGGACCAACACTCAGAGGAGCACTGGCCCGGGGAGGGGGGGGGTTAAAATAAGATGACCCTTGAGTCTGCAGAACCCAAGGGAAGGTATATGGTGGTAGGTAGGCAAATGGTAAAACCAAGGTCGGGCCTTGCTAGAGGAGTTTTATTCAAAGCGAACTGTCAAGGGGTTCCCATAACACCCAACCGCATAAGGAACACAAAATCAAGGAACATAACACCGGTATGACGGAAACTAGGGCGGCAAGAGTGGAACAAAACACCAGGCATAAGGCCGAGCCTTCCACCCTTTACCAAGTATATAGATGCATTAATTAAATAAGAGATATTGTGATATCCCAAACAAAATCCATGTTCCAACATGGAACGAACTCCAACTTCACCTGCAACTAGCAACGCTATAAGATGGGCCGAGCAAAGCGGTAACATAGCCAAACAACGGTTTGCTAGGAAAGGTGGGTTAGAGGCTTGACATGGCAATATGGGAGGCATGATATAGCAAGTGGTAGGTATCGCGGCATACCAAAAGAGCAAACAACTAGCAAGCAAAGATAGAAGTGATTTCGAGGGTATGGTCATCTTGCCTGAGATCCCGCAAGGAAGAAGAATGAGTCCATGAAGAAGACAAACAGACGTAGTCGAACGGATCCTCACAACTCCGGAACGAAACCGAAGCTAACGAGAGAAGCAACCCGGAAAGAAGCAAGTAACATAGTAAACAACCCTCACATAAACATGGCATGATGCACAATCAAGTATGATGCATGTCCGGTTTAAATATGCATTGCATGGCAAAGTGCACAAACGAAACTACAAGTTAAGTGGAGCTCAATATGCAATGGGTTGCATATTGACGGAACACCACATCAATTATTTAGTTCTCTCTCGTTTAGGTACTCAACAATATTAAATGTTGTTAAACCTGGCAAGAGGAGAAGCATAAGAAATTATCTATTTAGGCAAGTTTAAATGAGGCCGGAACGCCAAACAACAATTCCGGTAAATCCCCATATGCATTTATAAATTTGGTGCAACAACAATTTAAACATTTTAAATGTTATTATCATGATGCGGATGACATGCTCAAGTTTATGCAATTTTTTATTAAAAGTTGACAAGAGCATTATGAAGCATTTGTCGCCGTGGTGGAAAGAAAAAGGAGTGCCACGGCAACGATAATGATAACGGTGCCACGGCAACGTTCCGGTTTCGGTAACTCGATTGAGATACCGATGCAAAGGAGAAGTGTGCGGTTGCATGCAAAAGATGGTGGGGCGCTCCCGAATACCGGGTGTCCCATGAGTCGATGGCATGGAAGCGAGAGACACTACGGACATGAAGCATGATAACCCACAAGTATAGGGGATCGCAACAGCTTTCGAGGGTAGAGTATTCAACCCAAATTTATTGATTCGACACAAGGGGAGCCAAAGAATATTATCAAGTATTAGCAGCTGAGTTGTCAATTCAACCACACCTGGAAACTTAGTATCTGCAGCAAAGTGTTTAGTAGCAAAGTAATATGATAGTGATGGTAACAAAAGAGTAACGAAAGCAAAGTAATGTTTTTGGTATTTTGTAGTGATTGTAACAATAGCAACGGGAAAGTAAATAAGCGTAAACCAGTATATGGAAAGCTCGTAGGCATCGGATCAATGATGGATAATTATGCCAGATGCGGTTCATCATGTAACAATCATAACATAGGGTGACACAGAACTAGCTCCAATTCGTCAATATAATGTAGGCATGTATTCCGAATATAGTCATACATGCTTATGGAAAAGAACTTGCATGACATCTTTTGTCCTAACATCCCGTGGCAGCGGGGTCCTTACGGAAACTAAGGGATATTAAGGTCTCCTTTTAATAGAGAACCGGAACAAAGCATTAACACATAGTGAATACATGAACTCCTCAAACTACGGTCATCACCGGTAAGTATCCCGATTATTGTCACTTCGGGGTTAACGGATCATAACACATAATAGGTGACTATAGACTTGCAAGATAGGATCTAGAACTCTCATATATTGATGAAAACATAATAGGTTCACATCTGAAATCATGGCACTCAGGCCCTAGTGACAAGCATTAAGCATAGCAAAGTCATAGCAACATCAATCTCAGAACATAGTGGATACTAGGGATGAAACCCTAACAAAACTAACTCGATTACATGGTGAATCTCATCCAACCCATCACCGTCCAGCAAGACTACGATGGAATTACTCACGCACGGCAGTGAGCATCATGAAATTGGTGATGGAGGATGGTTGACGATGACGACGGCGACGAATCCCCCTCTCCGGAGCCCCGAACGGACTCCAGATCATCCCTCCTGAGAGGTTTTAGGGCTTGGCGGCGGCTCCGTATCGCAAAGCGCGATGATTTCTTCTCCTTGAATTTTTTCTCCCCGAAACTCAATATATGGAGGTGGAGTTGGAGCGGAGAGGCAACAGGGGGCCCACGAGGTAGGGGGCGCGCCCTAGGGGGGGCGCCCCCACCCTCGTGAGAAGGGTGTGGGCCCCCTGGTCTTCATCTTTGGCGAGGATTTTTTTTATTTATTGTAAGATATTCCGTGGAGTTTCAGGTCATTCCGAGAACTTTTGTTTTCTGCACATAAAACAACATCATGGCAATTCTGCTGAAAACAGCGTCAGTCCGGGTTAGTTCCATTCAAATCATACAAGTTAGAGTCCAAAACAAGGGCAAAAGTGTTTGCAAAAGTAGATATGTTGGAGACGTATCAACTCCCCCAAGCTTAAACCCTTGCTTGTCCTCAAGCAATTCAGTTGACAAACTGAAAGAAATAAAGAATAACTTTTACAAACTCTGTTTGCTCTTGTTGTTGTAAATATGTCAAGCTAGCGTTCAAGTTTTCAGTAAAGATTATAACTAACCACATTGGCAATAATTCTCAGGTCTCATGTTTACTCGTATCAATAGCATAATCAACTAGCGATCCATAATAATAAAACTCAGATGACAACACTTTCTCAAAACAATCATAATATGATATAACAAGATGGTATCTCGCTAGCCCTTTCGGAGACCGCAAAACATAAATGCAGAGCACCTTTAAAGATCAAGGACCGACTAGACATTGTAATTCATGGTAAAAGAGATCCAATCATAGTCACACCCAATATAAATTAACAGTAATGAATGCAAATGACAGCGGTGCTCTCCAACTGGTGCTTTTTAATAAGAGGGTGATGACTCAACATAAAAGTAAATAGATAGGCCCTTCACAGAGGGAAGCAGGGATTTGTAGAAGTGCCAGAGCTCGGTTTTGAAATAGAGGTGAATAATATTTTGAGCGGTATACTTTCATTGTCAACATAACAACCAAGAGATGGCGATATCTTCCATGCTACACACATTATAGGCGGTTCCCAAACAGAATGGTAAAGTTTATACTCCCCCTCCACCAACAAACATCAATCCATGGCTTGCTCGAAACAACGAGTGCCTCCAACATACATCAGGTCCCAGGGGGAGTTTTGTTTGCAATTATTTTTGATTTAGTTTGCATAAAGCATGGGACTGGGCATCCCGGTGACCAGCCATTTATCTCGCGAGTGAGGAGCGGAGTCCACTCCTCTTGAGAATAACCCGACTAACATGGAAGATACTAACAACCCTAGTTGATACATGAGCTATTCGAGCATACAAAACAGGATATTAATTTGAAGGTTTAGAGTTTGGCACATACAAATTTACTTGGAACGGCAGGTAGATACCGCATATAGGAAGGTATAGTGGACTCATCTGGAATAACTTTGGTGTTTTAAGGGATTGGATGCACAAGCAGTATTCCCGCTTCGTACAGGTGAAGGCTAGCAAAAGACTGGGAAGCGACCAGCTAGAGAGCGACAACAGTCATGTACATGCATTAAAATTAATAAACATTGGATGCAAGCATGAGTAGGATATAATCCACCATGAACATAAATATCGTGAAGGCTATGTTGATTTGTTTCAACTACATGCGTGAACATGTGCCAAGTCAAGTCACTTAAATCATTCAGAGGAGGATACCACCCTATCATACCACATCATAACCATTTTAATAGCATGTTGGCACGTAAGGTAAAACATTATAACTCATAGCTAATCAAGCATGGCACAAGCAACTATGATCTCTAATTGTCATTGCAAACATGTTTATTCATAACAAGCTGAATCAGGAACGATGAACTCATCATATTTACAAAAACAAAAGAGGTCGAGTTCATACCAGCTTTTCTCATCTCAGTCAGTCCATCATATATCATCATAATTGCCTTTCACTTGCACGACCGAACGATGTGAATAATAATAAGAGTGCACGTGCATTGGACTAAGCTGGAATCTGCGAGCATTCAATAAACAGTAGAAGACAAGGCAATATGGGCTCTTTTGTCAGATAAACAATAATGCATGTAAGAGCCACTTCAACAATTTAATCATGGTCTTCTCCTACTAACCCCCAAAGAAAAGGAAAGAAATAAAACTATTTACACGGGAAAGCTCCCAACAAGCAAAAGAAGAACGGGAAGTATTTTTGGGTTTTCTTTTTATTTACTACCACAAGCATGGAAAGTAAATTAATTAAAAGCTACAACTATTTTTTTTGGTTTTTCTTAAGGTTTATTAAACACACAAGAAGAAAGCATTAAAGGAAATAAACTAGCATGGATGATACAATGAAAAAGTATGAGCACCGACATCTAGCAATGAGTGTGTGTGAACATAAATGTAATGTCGGTGGGAAATACGTACTCCCCCAAGCTTAGGATTTTGGCCTAAGTTGGTCTATGGCCACGGCTGGCCTGTCTGATATCCATAATAATAGTTGTTGGGGTCGTACTGTGATGAGGAAGCAGAAGGCTCCGATTGCCACTGGCTGGCAATCATCTCCGGATCCCACTGATAGTTAGACTGTCGTGAAGGATCAAATTGTGGTTCCAGTTCTGGCTCCTCGGCTGGTGCAGGGTTCCGGTAGGCGTGGATAGCCGTCAACGGAACAAGGTACTTGCCTACAGTCAAATCAAACAAAGAAGGAGCAGGCAAGGTAATAGTCTCAGGATGATGTTTATTAAATAACAATTGATATTTAAGCTCTCCTGCCCTATTCTTAACAATAAAATCATGTGCCACCATACTTTTATAATCTAAATAAACACGAGGCAGCATTTTCTCTTCCTTCTCATCATGCCTAATAGGTATGTTAAAATGTGCAGCTAGGCGTGTAGCATAGATGCCTCCAAAGATGGGACCCTTAGTACGGTTCATACTTAACCGTCTAGCAATAATGCCGCCCATACTAAAAGTGTTATCACTGTATAAACCGTGGAGCAGAATAATTATATCAGGGATACTAAGGTTTCCACAGTTTCCGCGTCCAATTAAGCAACGACTAGCAAATAATGCAAAGTAACGTAAAATAGGAAAATGTATGCTAGTGATTCGTGCATCGTAAACCTTCCTAGTTTCCTCTACAGTGATAGTATTAATAAATCCCTCCACATCATCATGATGTGGTTCCTCTGTCTTGCCCCCAAAAGGGACTAAACAAATCCAACAAAAATCATAAAGTGACATCTCCTTATGTTCATCATATAAATGAAACTCCAACGTAGGTGGTGAGTTCCTAGAATGAAAATGAAAGTTTTGCACAAAGGTATTTGTGAGTAAGAGATACTGATCGCATTGGTCGTGGAGGAAAGCGGTGAGGCCTGCATTATGAGCCAATTCATGAAAATCTTCATAAATCCCGGCGGCTCTCAAGAAATCCTCGGAAGGCCATTCACACGCTCGAACCTCCGCGGTGCGCAGCAAATTATACTTAGGCTTCGGTGCCTTTTCCTTCGAGCTTTGGCTCGATGAGCCCCTCAATAATCTCCTCATCATTTTCAAGGAACAATCTCCCCAAGCAGTTTTGTGAGAGGTGCTTTGAGCAAGGAGATCGAAAATGGCAGCAGAACGAGCTTGGACTCGGGTTTGAGCTGGTTTTTCGTGTTTGGGGGAGGAAGATGAAGTGTGTGGCTGAAAGAATAAGTGGAGGAGGGCCACCGTGGTCCCATGAGGCAGGGGGCGCGCCCTCCACCCTCGTGGAAAGGTGGTTGGCCCCCCTGGTGTGTATTCAGTTCCATAAATCCTCAAATATTCTATAAAAAATCATATTTAATTTTCAGGGCATTTGGAGAACTTTTATTTTTGAGGTATTTTTATATTGCATGGATAATCAGATAACAGACAGAAATATTTATTTTTATTTTATTTCAACTTAAATAACAGAAAGTATAGAGAGGGTACAGAAGGTTGTGCTTCTAGTTTCATCCATCTCATGCTCGTCAAAAGGAATCTACTAACAAGGTTGATCAAGTCTTGTTAACAAACTCATTCTGATTAACATGAAACCAGAGAAATTCCGAATAACACTAGGTTACCTCAACGGGGATATGAACATCCCCAATAATAATAATATCATATTTCTTCTTGACAGTAGGAAGAGGAAATTCAAAACCTCCAAATATAATCGAACGAATTTTTCCGATAGAATTGATACTATGAACTTGAGGTTGTTTCCTTGGAAAGTGTACTGTATGCTCATTACCATTAACATGAAAAGTGACATTGCCTTTAGTGCAATCAATAACAGCCCCTGCAGTATTAAGAAAAGGTCTTCCAAGAATAATAGACATACTACCGTCCTCAGGAATATCAAGAATAATGAAATCCATTAAAATAGTAAAGTTTGCAACCACAACAGGCACATCCTCACAAATACCGACAGGTATAACAGTTGATTTATCAGCCATTTGCAAAGATATTTCAGTAGGTCTCAACTTATTTAAATCAAGTCTATGATATAAAGAGAGAGGCATAACACTAACACCAGCTCCAAGATCACATAAAGCAGTTTTAACATAGTTTCTTTTAATGGAGCATGGTATAGTAGGTACTCCTGGATCTCCAAGTTTCTTTGGTATTCCACCCTTAAAAGTATAATTAGCAAGCATGGTGGAAATTTCAGCTTCCAGTATCTTTCTTTTATTTGTAATAATATCTTTCATGTACTTAGCATAAGGATTTGTTTTAAGCGTATTAGTTAATCGCATATGTAAAAAGATAGGTCTAATCATTTCAGCACAGCGCTCAAAATCCTCATCATCCTTTTTCTTGGATGGTTTGGGAGGAAAAGGCATGGGTTTCTGAACCCAAGGTTCTCTTTCTTTACCATGTTTCCTAGCAACAAAGTCTTTCTTATCGTAACGTTGATTCTTTGATTGTGGGTTATCAAGATCAACAGCAGGTTCAATTTCTACATCATTATCATTACTAGGTTGAGCATCATTATGAATATCATCATTAACATTTTCATTAGGTTCATGTTCATTACCAGATTGAGTTTCAGCATCAGAAATAGAAATATCATTTGGATTATCAGGTGGTTCAGCAATAGGTTCACTAGAAGTTTGCACAGTTCTATCATTTTTCTTTTTCTTCCTTTTAGAAGAACTAGGTGTATCAATTTTATTTCTCTAAGAATCTTGCTCAATTCTCTTAGGGTGGCCTTTAGTATACAAAGGTTCCTGAGTCATTCTACCAGTTCTAGTAGCCACTTTAGCAGCATAATCATTTTCCTTACTATTCATCTCATTGAGCAATTCTTTTTGAGCTTTAAGTACTTGTTCTACTTGAGTGGTAACCATAGAAGCATGTTTGTTAACAAGTTTAAGTTCACCTCTAATATTAGCCATATAGTCACCCAAGTATTTAATCATATCAGCATCTTGTTTTAATTCTCTACCAAAATAAGCATTGAAGTCTTCTTGCTTAAACATAAAATTATCAAACTCATCCAAGCATTGGCTAGAAATTTTAGTAGGAGGGATTTCAGCTTTATCATATCTATAGAGAGAATTTACCTTTACTACCTGTGTCGGGTTATCGAGGTCTGGAGGTTCTTCAATAAATAAAGGATTAAGATCATATGTTTCTTCAGCAGGCGGTAAATTAAGACCATTTATTTCTTCAATAGGAGGTAAATTCTTAACATCTTCAGCTTTAATACCTTTTTCTTTCATAGATTTCTTTGCCTCTTGCATATCTTCGGGACTGAGAGATAGAATACCTCTCTTCTTCGGAGTTGGTTTAGGAATAGGATCATTGATTGGAGCAGGAGCTGGCTTAGAAGCTGGCTCAGGAGGTTCCCAATTATTTTCATTTGTCAACATATTATTCAATAAGATTTCAGCTTCATCCAGTGTTCTTTCCCTGAAAAGAGAACCAGCACAACTATCCAGGTAATCTCTGGAAGCATCAGTTAGTCCATTATAAAAGATATCAAGTATTTCATTTTTCTTAAGAGGATGATCAGGCAAAGCATTAAGTAACTTGAGAAGCCTCCCCCAAGCTTGTGGGAGACTCTCTTCTTTAATTTGCACAAAGTTGTATATTTCCTTTAAAGCAGCTTGTTTCTTATGAGCAGGGAAATATTTAGCAGAGAAGTAGTAAATCATATCCTGGGGACTACGCACACAACCAGGATCAAGAGAATTAAACCATATCTTAGCATCACCATTTAATGAGAACGGAAATATTTTAAGGATATAAAAGTAGCGAGATCTCTCATCATTAGTGAACAGGGTAGCTATATTATTTAATTTAGTAAGATGTGCCACAACAGTTTCAGATTCATAACCATGAAAAGGATCAGATTCAACCAAAGTAATTATATCAGGATCAACAGAGAATTCATAATCCTTATCAGCAACACAGATAGGTGAAGTAGCAAAAGCAGGGTCAGGTCTCATCCTAGCATTTAGAGATTGCTTATTCCATTTAGCTAATAACCTTTTGAGCATATCTATCTTTACAAGCTAAAATAGCTAAAGAAGCATCTTGATCAAATAAATAACCCTCAGGAATAACAAGTGATTCTTCATCATCACTTTCATCTTCATAATCAGATTCAATAACATGCGACATATCAGAACGAATAGCAGAAGCAGGTTTAGGTGTCGCAAGCTTACTCATAACAGAAGGTGAATCAAGTGCAGAGCTAGATGGCAGTTCCTTACCTCCCCTCGTAGTTGAGGGATAGATCTTGGTTTTTGGATCTCTCAAGTTCTTCATAGTGTCCAGCAGATATAAATCCCAAGTGACTCAAAGAATAGAGCTATGCTCCCCGGCAACGGCGCCAGAAATTAGTCTTGATAACCCACAAGTATAGGGGATCGCAACAACTTTCGAGGGTAGAGTATTCAACCCAAATTTATTGATTCAACACAAGGGGAGCCAAATAATATTCTCAAGTATTAGCAGCTGAGTTGTCAATTCAACCACACCTGGGAACTTAGTATCTGCAGCAAAGTGTTTAGTAGCAAGTAATATGATAGTGATGGTAACAAAAGCAAAGTAATGTTTTTGGTATTTTGTAGTGATTGTAACAATAGCAACGGGAAAGAAAATAAGCGTAAACCAGTATATGGAAAGCTCATAGGCATCGGATCAATGATGGATAATTATGCCAGATGCGGTTCATCATGTAACAATCATAACATAGGGTGACACAGAACTAGCCCCAATTCGTCAATATAATGTAGGCATGTATTCCGAATATAGTCATACATGCTTATGGAAAAGAACTTGCATGACATCTTTTGTCCTACCATCCCGTGGCAGCGGGGTCCTTACGGAAACTAAGGGATATTAAGGCCTCCTTTTAATAGAGAACCAGAACAAAGCATTAACACATAGTGAATACATGAACTCCTCAAACTACGGTCATCACCGGTAAGTATCCCGATTATTGTCACTTCGGGGTTAACAGATCATAACACATAATAGGTGACTATAGACTTGCAAGATAGGATCTAGAACTCTCATATATTGATGAAAACATAATAGGTTCAGATCTGAAATCATGGCACTCGGGCCCTAGTGACAAGCATTAAGCATAGCAAAGTCATAGCAACATCAATCTCAGAACATAGTGGATACTAGGGATGAAACCCTAACAAAACTAACTCGATTACATGGTGAATCTCATCCAACCCATCACCGTCCAGCAAGCCTACGATGGAATTACTCACGCACGGCGGTGAGCATCATGAAATTGGTGATGGGGGGTGGTTGATGATGACGACGGCGACGGATCCCCCTCTCCGGAGCCCCGAACGGACTCTAAATCAACCCTCCCGAGAGGTTTTAGGGCTTGGCGGCGGCTCCGTATCGTAAAATGCGATGATTTCTTCTCCCTGATTTCTTTTCTCCCCGAAACTCAATATATGGAGGTGGAATTGGAGTCGGAGAGGCAACAGGGGGCTCACGAGGAAGGGGGCGCGCCCCCCACCCTCATGAGAAGGGTGTGGGCCCCCTGGTCTTCATCTTTGGCGAGGATTTTTTATTATTTATTGTAAGATATTCCGTGGAGTTTCAGGTCATTCCGAGAACTTTTGTTTTCTGCACATAAAATAACATCATGGCAATTCTGCTGAAAACAACGTCAGTCCGGGTTAGTTCCATTCAAATCATACAAGTTAGAGTCCAAAACAAGGGCAAAAGTGTTTGGAAAAGTAGATACGTTGGAGTCGTATCAGAGCAACACATGGTTCAACTCATACATCACAAGCATTCGTTCACGAACGTCGTCTCGGGGTTATACCTTCGAAGCGTGCAAACGAGACGGTTCAGGTTCGGTGCAAAGTAGAGGAAGTAGATGTTCTCGTGACGGTAGTGGAAGTAGTGGTCCTCGCTTTTCAGATGTTCACACTCCATAGGTGTTCAGGGTTAAAACAAGGAACTTGACGTCCACAGGTCTTCGAGGGTCGACGGTACATGTTCTGTAGACGTTCGAGTGGCGGTAGTGGTACACGTTCACGGAGTAGGTCGTACACGTCGTCGGTAGATGTTCACTTGATGGCCTTCAACGGCGGTAGTTGTTCTCCTTTCGTCATGGAAGTAGTTGCACATCTCATAGTGGTACTTGACGATTTTAGAGACGGCGGAAGACAAACTTGGCGGTCCTTGTTGATCTAGTACTTGGCGTTATTCCCTGTACGGTGGTCGTTTTAGGCATCGGGCGTCGAGGTACTTGGCAGTCTTGTGTAGACGAACTTGAGGTACTCCGTGGCAGAGGAATCAACGTTGCAACGATGGTCTCGACGTAACCAGATCGAAGCAAGGCCAAGGGGTCTCGCGCATCGCAGATCGAAGCAGCGGTCGTACTCGTCCTCCCGCGAGCAGAGACGAGGGCACCAGGAAGACCTACGAGGAGCAGCAACAGCAAGGGCGTCGGGGAGGTGATGGCCGTGGCAGGAGCGTGCACGTGGAGGACGTAGGCGAAGAGTGGAGGTCACCGGCGCGGGCGAAGGCAGCGGCACCAGGGCACGACGGACGACGCTACCAGTGCAGGTGGAGGAGGAGCTATAGGGTAGCGGCTGGAGATGCACGACGCGGCTCCTCTGGCCCATGGCAGGAGGCCATGGCGGGCAGAGGGCGTAGGAGGAGAGGCTGCAGGGGCGCCGGGGTTGGCGCGGTCGGAGGCCAGGGCCGCGGGGCAGAGCTTGGCCGCGTCTTCGGTAGCAGGGAGGCGCGTCACTGGCGACCGACGTGAGGAGGGGGCCGGGGAAGGAAGGCCATGGCACCAAGGGGAAGGAGGCATAGAGGCAGGACTTGCCGGTGGTGGTGCCAATGAGGTGGAGCAAGAGGCATGGCCGCGGCCTGGCACTGCAGAGGGAGGAGCGCCATGGGTTCGGGACGAGGAGGCGGGCTAGCAGGCCAGCGGTGGTGGCGGAGAAAGGCCATGGCAGAGGTGCACGGGGCACGTTCCTCTCTGTCTCACCTCTTGATAGCGCATGGAGGGAGGAGAAGATCGAGACGAGGGGAAAGGGGGTCGAACCGAGGCCCCTGGCATCGCTGAGGGAACGAGGGAAGGGAGAGGTATCGAGGAAGGAGTCGGGCTAGGGTTAGGAGGGCGGCATGGGCCAATGGGCCGGCGCGGTGGACGTCTGCTGGAGGGCGCCAGTTGGGCCTTAGAAGGCCACAGATGGCTACTGAGAGGCCCAGCTGGGCTCTCTCCCTCTCTCTCTTCTTATTTTCTTTAACAGAAAACAAGAGAAGAAAAAGAAAGAAAGAGGGGGTCTAGGGAACGAAGTTGGACTCGCGGATAAATTTCTCGGACTCACAAAAATGAGTTTAACCCAAGAAAAATAGAAACAGCAAGATTGAAAGATACAAATTCAAACTCATTTGAATTTAATTCAAATGGGTTTGAACTGGGACTTGGTAAAAGGAAGGTCCAAAAATGTTCGGATTTTTGGTGGAGCTCCAAAAAATGACGAAAGAATTTACCGAGAAAGTTCGAGGTCAAGAAGCGAGATAACAAAGGCATGGGAAAATTTTGCAAGTGTGTTTTAGGTGATTCCATAAGAATGGATTATTTATCATAGCTCCCTAATATTGGGAGGGTATGTTATAAAGAGAACTCACCATGTGAATTCCCTCGGTTTAAATAGATCAAAGATCCATAGGGTTTATTTGGTTGATTTTTACACCAATGAATCTCGAAACCCATGGAAGGCATCTGAAGCTCCGGTCTTGGGGCGTTACACTTCTCCCTTCACTACTAGGAAAAGGCCTACTAGTGGCACACCTGTTTTCGCTACTAATGGCGCACTACAGGTGCGCCACTAGTACCACGCCATTAGTAACAATTTTTTTAAAAAAAATTGAATTCTTTTTCCAATTTTTTCTTAATCTCAGGTCACTATGGCTTAACCTCGAGTCAATATGCTTAATCTCAAGTCAAATCACACTCTGTGGTCAAACTTCCCAAAAGGTCACCCATCCTCACACTACTTCAGCCCAAGCACGCTTAACTTCACTGTTCTATCCAACCCCAGCACCAACTCACTTCACTGTTCTATCCTCAAACTTCCCGGTCATATTACGTATCATATTTTGTAAAAAATTCCAATTTTTTTTGAAACCAATTTTTTTTCTGTTACTAGTGGCGCACCTAGCAAATGGTGCGCCACTAGTAAGTTTGAATTTTTTTCATTTTCCCCCCTCTAGATCTTAAAAGCCCCGTATATTTCATTCTGTTAGGTTTTTTGGGATTTTGAAGATGTTGAACAAGGTTCCCCCATTCAGTTCGGGTGTAACTTTTCGAGTAGATGATTTTTCATATAGAAAACATTTTAATCCGAGTTCGTATGCAAAAGTTATGCCCATTTTACAAATTCCAGAGAGATTTTGCAAATAGAGTCGAAATTCATATTTGTAAATTTTCCCAACAAGTAGACCACATATCACATGGGAAACTTATTTTATTTTATTTGACATTTCCATCATTCTCTTTTATTTTTTTAACTAAAAAGGCGGTCGGGGGGGGGGGCATTCGGTGGAATTTTTGGGCCAAGTTAGTAATGGCGCACCGTGAGAGTGGTACGCCATTACTAGTTAAACTAGTAATGGCGCACCACACCCACGGTGCGCCTTTACTAGTTTTGAAAAAAATAAAAAAAATGAATTTTTTTTGAAAAAAACTTAGTAATGGCGTACCAGTGGACAGTGCGTCGTTATTAGTTAAAACTAGTAATGGCGCACTGTCCACTGGTGCGCCATTACTAACAATTTTTTTCTTTTCAAAACTACTAATGGCGCACGGTGGGTGTGGTGCGCCATTACTATGTCAACTAGTAATGGCGCACTATCCCACGGTGCGCCATTAGTAACAATTTTTTTATTTTTTTTCAAAACTACTAATGGCGCACCACACACCAGGTGCGCCATTAGTAATATATTAGTAATGGTGCACCTGTATGTGGTGCGCCATTGCTATATAACAATGGCGCACCACATACATGGTGCGCCATTAGTATCCATATTATCTATAGCCCTTTTCTTAGTAGTGATTCCTCGTTCTCCCATGAACTCTCTCCAAAGTACTGCTGCTCCATGGCCGCCCTTGCTTGATTATGATGAAGAAGGCCATCTCCGTTGGAACCCTTGCACCCCAAGGTCCATCTCCACACAACGAATCCATTCAAAGAAGAACAAACGCATTTCGTAGACCACACGCGAAGAATTCAGCATGTTCGTCTACACTGTTCATCGAGTTCGTCGGATTGATTCGTCGCGCTTGGTGAGTTTCTATCCAATTCCTTTTGTGCACCTTCAAAATAGCACTCAAGTTATCTTCTAGACATCATGGTTCCTCCCGTTTTTGTCGTTGGGCACGCGGATGCCGCTGTACGCATGAACCGAATATTTTTCAGTGGCATATTCATGTTTCCGTTGTTTTTGTTCACCGTTTGATCTAGGGAACAATAGGTGAAACGTTTTATATGGTTGTAGCAACCCCGTGGAGTTAGATTACTTGTTTGGTCATCTGGATGTGGTGTAGATTTTTATTGTTTGTTGATCGGTGGTATTTTTTTGATTGTTAAATATTTTATTTATCTTATGCTCATGACATGCCTAGGACTCGCTCCTAGTTATTTTATATTCTTAGGAGTAATGTATGATTTACTAGATTTAGTTAACTACTATTTAAATTGATAAAATAGTTGTACGTTGCTCCGGCTCCATAATTTGTGGTTGCATGCATTTCTCTTTTATGCATGCGTACTAATATTTGTGATTTATTTTCCACGTGTAGTATTTTGTTTGTTTAGTATAGATTTATTTTTAGTTACTAAATAACATATAATTTTGTAGTCATGTGTTATGCGTGCGTACAATATTTGGTGAACACTCGACAAGCTTATAATTTCATAGAATTATTGTAAGCTTTGCTTTCTTTATAGAGTCATGGAATATTTCATGTTTTAATTAGTTCCTTTTGTTTAGCATGAATATATCTTAGATATGTTTTATATATTTGTTCTCACCCATGTTACGTGTCTATTTTATTTACTTGAAATCATGCCATATCTATGATAGTTCTTCAGGTAATTAGTGTGTGTGTTTCTATGTAGTTTCTTTATGCTAGACGTCAAATGAAATACTTTACTATGGGGAACTAGTATATTGTAGTTTGTTGTATAGCTCGTGATTGCCTAGTGGTTCCTCTAATTTTGAAGATGTTTGTTATCCAAGATTGTATGGATAGATGATTTATGTCATGGCTTGGTCGCTTAGATTTGTATTGCTATGTATGGTTTATGCTTCTAGCATATAACCTTGTTTAATATTTATTAATTACCCTAGGTGTTTTGTTTATCTAGGATGATAGGTATGCATGCTTAGTTGATTGCTGGGTTGTGTTAGTACTTACTCGAAGTAGAATGCATGTTTAAGTGGTATGCCTACCATGTGTTATATGATTGCTACTTTATATTGTATGCCCAATCATATGGTTAATATTTGCTTGGTAGAAGTACATGTTAGTAGTTTATGATCTCATATATTTTAATTAAGTAGGATTCTTGCTTCAATATCGTGCCATGATATTGTGATTGTATAACTAGATGGCATAGAGAGAGAGAGAGAGAGTGTGTGTATGTGTATGTATTCATGTATTGGATCATGCCTAGTTGTCCACTATGCATTTGCAAGTGCAGGTTGTACAACATAGGAATGCATGACATCTTGTTACTCATTCTAGTATAGTATATTTCTCGATATATTTGATGGCATGATCTAGTTGTTTAAATTGCCTACATGCTTAGTATGATGTGTCCATGTGTTTTGTATGTTATAAACAAAAATTGTTGTGTGCTACTATCATGCTTCCATGTTCATGCATGTCAACTAGTCTCATAGAGTTGTGTCCTATTTCCATGCTTTCTATTTATGTTAATCAATATAAACTAAGTTAGGTGTTGCATTGTATTATATTAGTACCGTAGTGTAGTATCTCATGTGATGACCATCCATGTTTATTAGTTTATCTTGTTATTGCATTGTTGTATGCCTAGCGTTTGATATATTTTGTTTACCTTTCTATTGCATTATGATATGCCTAGGCATATTTCATGCAAGTAATCTTTCATGCCTTATGATGTTGCGTGTGTTACAGTTGCTTAGTTTGGTTCTTTCTTATAGATGTTTAACTTCATTACATCTTAGTCTTATGAGTGTTTTAATACTTGTTGCTATGACTCATATACTTAGGATGAGTCATATGTCATGTGAGTAGAGTTGTGCTTTGATCACACACTCAGAGTGTGCATCATGCTTTGTTATTGTAAGCATGTGGTGATAATATTATTGCTAGTGGTTATTGGTATTAATTGTTCTTTATTATTAAGACCGTGTAATTGTTTAGTATCTTCTCATGAGCACTTGTATGTTGAATGCTTGTGTTATTAGTAAATACATCTTTATGATCATATACTCACATGCCGTGGGTGAGATGTGTATTATGGTTTAAGCTGTTTAATTAGTTTGTACCATAGTTATTGGTTTATCTTTTGTTATATAAATGCTTACTATTAGCTGTTATGATCAGGGATAGACTTTGCTTGTTGTTAACCATTATACATATTTGGATTCCTCCAAATATTTAATCTTGGTTGTTGTTAATCTTTATCATGTCATGTCCAGGATAGTTGTTCATCCATTGTTCCACATGTTTTATAGTTTCTTGTCAATTGTTTGACAAATGAATTAGTTTGATATAACAGAGTTGATTCTATTTCCTTTTAATAATATTTTAGGACTAGACCTAGATCAATTCAATTCATATTGTTGTATGAAATGATGTTTGATACGTCTCCAATGTATCTATAATTTTTGATTGTTCCATGCTATATTATCTTCTGTTTTGGATGTTTATGGGCTTTATTATACACTTGTATATCATTTTTGGGACTAACCTATTAACCCAGAGCCCAGTGCTAGTTTCTGTCTTTACCTTGTTTTAGGGTTTCGAAGAAAAGGAAAATCAAACAGAGTCCAATTGACCTGAAACTTCACGGAACTCATTTTTGGAAGGAAAGAAGCCCAGAAGACTTGGAGTGCACATCAGGGGACCTTCGAGGAGGCCATGAGGTAGGGGGGCGTCCACCCCCCTAGGGCGCGCTCTCCACCCTCGTGGGCCCCTCGTGGCCCCCCTGACGTACTTCTTCCGCCTATATATCTCCATATATCCTAAAACTTCCAGGGAGCACAATAGATCAGGAGTTCCGCCGCCAGAAGCCTCCGTAGCCACCGAAAGCCAATCTAGACCCGTTCCGGCACCCTGCCAGAGGGGGAATCCCTCTCCGGTGGCCATCTTCATCATCCCGGTGCTCTCCATGACGAGGAGGGGGTAGTTCTCCCTCGGGGCTGAGGGTATGTACCAGTAGCTATGTATTTGATCTCTCTCTCTCTCGTGTTCTTGAGGTGATACGATCTTGATGTATCGCGAGATTTGCTATTATATTTGGATCCTATGATGTTTTCTCCCCCCTCTACTCTCTTGTAATGGATTGAGTTTCCCCTTTGAAGTTATCTTATCGGATTGAGTCTTTAAAGATTTGAGAACACTTGATGTATGTCTTGCCGTGCATATCTGTGGTGACAATGGGATACCACGTGATTCACTTGATGTATGTTTTGGTGATCAACTTGCGGGTTCCACCCATGAACCTATGCATAGGGGTTGGCACACGTTTTCGTCGTGATTCTCCGGTAGGAACTTTGGGGCACTCTTTGAGGTTCTATGTGTTGGTTGAATAGACGAATCTGAGATTGTGTGATGCATATCGTATAATCATACCCACGGATACTTGAGGTGACATTGGAGTATATAGGTGACATTAGGGTTTTGGTTGATTTGTGTCTTAAGGTGTTATTCTAGTATGAACTCTAGGGCTGTTTGTGACACTTATAGGAATAGCCCAACAGATTGATTGGAAAGAATAACTTTGAGGTGGTTTCGTACCCTACCATAATCTCTTCGTTTGTTCTCCGCTATTAGTTACTTTGGAGTGAATCTTTGTTGCATGTTGAGGGATAGTTATGTGATCCAATTATGTTATTATTGTTGAGGGAACTTGCACTAGCGAAAGTATGAACCCTAGGCCTTATTTCCTAGCATTGCAATACCGTTTGTGCTCACTTTTATCATTAGTTACCTTGCTGTTTTTTATATTTTCAGACTACAAAAACTATTATCTACTATCCATATACCACTTGTATCACCATCTCTTCACCGAACTAGTGCACCTATACAATTTACCATTGTATTAGGTGTGTTGGGGACACAAGAGACTCTTTGTTATTTGGTTGCAGGGTTGCTAGAGAGAGACCATCTTCATCCTACGCCTCCTACGGATTGATAAACCTTAGGTCATCCACTTGAGGGAAATTTGCTACTGTCCTACAAACCTCTGCACTTGGAGGCCCAACAACGTCTACAAGAAGGTTGTGTAGTAGACATCAAGCTCTTTTCTGGCGCCGTTGCCGGGGAGGTGAGTGCTTGAAGGTATATCTTTAGATCTTGCAATCGAGTCTTTTAGTTTCTTGTTTTATCACTAGTTTAGTTTATAAAAGAAAACTATAAAAAATGGAATTGAGTTTGTCTCATACGCTTCACCTTTTTAATATCTTTCGTGAGTATGATGGAAAGGATAATTGTGCTCAAGTGCTAGAAGAAGAAATCTATAAAATGTTTGGCACTAAATCTTTGAATGATGAGCATGATTGCAATGTTGTTAGTATGAATACCTTGAATATCCATGATGCTAATGATATGCAAAGCCACAAGCTTGGGGAAGCTATGTTTGATGAAAATGATATTTTTTGTCCCCCAAGTTTTGATGAGCAAATTTATTATGATGAAAGCATGCCTCCTATCTATGATGATTATGGTGATGACACGTATGCTTTAAAGAATAATTATAACTATGAAACTTGTCATCTTGATCTTAATTTTCAATCACATGATAGTTATTTTGTTGAGTTTGCTCCCACTATTATTCATGAGAAGAATTTTGCTTATGTGGAGTACAGTAAAAATTCTATGCTTGTAGATCATGAAAAGAATGATTTAGGTGCTGGTTATATTGTTGAATTCATTCATTATACTACTGAAAATTATTATGAGCGAGGAATATATGCTTGTAGGAGTTGCAATAATATCAGGTTTCCTCTCTATGTTCTTAAAGTTTTGAAGTTATGCTTGTTTTACCTTCCTATGCAAGTTGATTATTGTTCCCATAAGTTGTTTTCTCAAAAAATCCATATGCATAGGAAGTATGTTAGACTTAAATGTGCTAGTCATATTCTTCATGATGCTTTCTTTATGTCTCAATTCTTATCTTTTATGTGAGCATCATTGAAATCATCATGCCTAGCTAGGGGCGTTAAACGATAGCGCTTGTTGGGAGGCAACCCAACTTTAATTTTGTTCCTTGATTTTTGTTCCTGTTTAGTAATAAATAATTCATCTAGCCTCTGTTTATATGTGGTTTTATGCTTTTAATTAGTGTTTGTGCCAAGTAGAACCTTTGTGAAGACTTGGGGAATGTCTTTGCGATCATGCTGTAAAAAACAGAAACTTTAGCGCTCACGAGAATTGCTGCCATTTTTATTTGGAGAGTGATATTTAGTTAATTATTTTTTAAGATGATTAATAGATAAATTCCTGAGGTCCATCAATTTATTTTAGAATTTTATGAGTTCCAGAAGTATACGTTTGATCCAGATTACTACAGACTGTTCTGTTTTTGACAGATTCTGTTTTCGATATGTTGTTTGCTTATTTTGATGAATCTATGAGTAGTATCGGAGGGTATGAACCATAGATAAGTTGGAATACAGTAGGTTTAACACCAATATAAATAAATAATGACTTCATTACAGTACCTTATGATGGTAATTTGCTTTCTTATACTAACGGAGCTTACGAGATTTCTGTTAAGTTTTGTGTTGTGAAGTTTTCAAGTTTTGGGTAAAGATTCGATGGATTATGGAATAAGGAGTGGCAAGAGCCTAATATTGGGGATGACCAAGGCACCCCAAGGTAATATTCAAGGACAACCAAGAGCCTAAGGTTGGGGATGCCCCGGAAGGCATCCCCTCTTTCGTCTTCGTTCATCGGTAACTTTACTTGGAGCTATATTTTTATTCGCCACATGATATGTGTTTTGCTTGGAGCGTCAATTTATTTTGTTAGGATTTGCTTTATGTTATTTAGAACAATGTTTTGCATCTTTTATTTCAATAAAAGTGG
Organism: Triticum urartu; assembly: GCF_003073215.2. Lineage (NCBI taxonomy): Eukaryota > Viridiplantae > Streptophyta > Magnoliopsida > Poales > Poaceae > Triticum > Triticum urartu. Next base: position 107,010,996 of record NC_053027.1, read on the forward strand.
CGTTGATAGCCTTTACTATGCCTATTTTAGAAGTCCACATGTTGCTGTTTGAAAACAGAACGTTTACTGCTGTTGCAATAATTCCCTAGAAAATTCAGAATGTGATAAAATATTGAAACCTTTTGCATATTAAGATCTGATAAATTTACTACAGTGGGAATTTTCTTTCATAATTTTTGGAGCTAGGGAAGTATGGATGTTGCTGCATTCTTTACAGACTATCCTGTTTAGGCAGATTGCTGTTATGTTTGCATTGTTTGCATATGTTTGCTTCTTTAATGATTCTATTTGAGGATAGGACTATTAAATATGCAGAGGCATTTAGTATGCAATGTTGAATAATAATTTTAGTGATTTGCTACAGTAGAGTATGATAAGGTTTTTGCAATATGTTATGCTAACTTATCTCACGAGTCCTTGTTGAGTTTTGTGTGGATGAAGCTTTTGAGATTTAGGGAGACCGTGATATGAGAGGAATTAAGGAGACACAAAAGCTCAAGCTTGGGGATGCCCAAGGCATCCCAAGACAATATTTCAAGAAGTCTCAAGCGTCTAAATTTGGGGATGCCCCGGTTGGTATCCCACCTTTCTTCTTCAACAATTATCGGTTAGTATTGGTTGATCCTAAGTTTTTGCTTCTTCACATGATGTTTGCTATTCTTAGAATGTCATTTTATTTTGTTTTGCTTGATGTTTGAATAAAATACCAAGATCTGAAATTATTAAATGTTAGAGAGTCTTCACATAGTTGCATAATTATTCGACTACTATTGATCTTCACTTATATCTTTCGGAGTAGTTTGTCATTTGCTCTAGTGCTTCACTTATATCTTTTTAGAGCACGGTGGTAGTTTTATTTTGAAGAAATATATGAACTATCATGCTTCACTTAGATTATTTTGAGAGTCTTAAATAGCATGGTAATTTGCTTAAAATCCTAATATGCTAGGGATCCAAGATTAGTAAAACTTTCTTATGAGTGTTTTGAATACTAAGAGAAGTTTGATGCTTGATGATTGTTTTGAGATATGGAGGTAATAATATCAAAGTCGTGCTAGTTGAGTAGTTGTGAAATTGAGAAATGCTTGTGTTGAAGTTTGCAAGTCCCGTAGCATGCACGTATGGTAAACGTTATGTAACAAATTTGAAACATGAGGTGTTATTTGATTGTCCTCCTTATGAGTGGCGGTCGGGGACGGGCGATGGTCTTTTCCTACCAATCTATCCCCCTAGGAGCATGCGCATAGTGCCGAGGTTTTTGATGAATTGTAGATTTTTGCAATAAGTATGTGAGTCCTTTATGACTAATGTTGAGTCCATGGATTATACGCACTCTCACCCTTCCATCATTGCTAGCCTCTTTGGTACCGTGCATTGCCCTTTCTCACATTGAGAATTGGTGCAAACTTCGCAGGTGCATCCAAACCCCGTGATATGATACGCTCTGTCACACATAAACCTCCTTATATCTTCCTCAAAACAGACACCATACCTACCTATTATGTCATTTCCATAGCCATTCCGAGATATATTGCCATGCAACTTTCCACCGTTTCGTTTATTATGACACGCTTCATCATTTTCATATTGCTTTGCATGATCATGTAGTTGACATCGTATTTGTGGAAAAGCCACCTCTCATAATTCTTTCATACATGTCACTCATGCATCATCGCAATCCCGATACACCGCCGGAGGCATTCATATAGAGTCATACTTTGTTCTAGTATCGAGTTGTAATCATTGAGTTGTAAATAAATAGAAGTGTGATGACCATCATTTTCTAGAGCATTGTCCCAAGTGAGGAAAAAAAAAAGGGAGAAAGGCCATAAAAAAGAGAAGGCCCAAAAAAAAGAGAAAGACCATAAAAAAAGAGAAGGCCCAAAAAAATGAAAAATAAATGAGAGAAAAAGAGAGAAGGGACAATGCTACTATCCTTTGCCACACTTGTGCTTCAAAGTAGCACCATAATCCTCATGATAGAGAGTCTCTTGTTTAGTCACTTTCATATACTAGTGGGAAATTTTCATTATAGAACTTGGCTTGTATATTCCAACAATGGGCCTCCTCAAGTGCCCTAGGTCTTCGTGAGCAAGCAAGTTGGATGCACACCCACTTAGTTTCTTTTGTTGAGCCTTCATACATTTATAGCTCTAGTGCATCCATTGCATGACAATCCCTACTCCTTGCATTAACATCAATCGATGGGCATCCCCATAGCCCATTAATTTGCCTCGTAGATGTGAGACTTTCTCCTTTTTGTCTTCTCCACATAACCCCCTCATTATATTCTATTCCACCCATAGTGCTATGTCCATGGCTCACGCTCATATATTGCGTGAAAGTTTATAGGTTTGAGATTACTAAAGTATGAAACAATTGCTTGGCTTGTCATCGGGGTTGTGCATGATGAGAGCATTCTTGTGTGACGAAAATGGAGCATGACTAAACTATATGATTTTGTAGGGATGAACTTTCTTTGGCCATGTTATTTTGAGAAGACATAATTGCTTAGTTAGTATGCTTGAAGTATTATCATTTTTATGTCAATATGAACTTTTGTCTTGAATCTTTCGGATATGAATACTCATGCCAAAATTAAGAAGAATTACATTGAAATTATGCCAAGTAGCACTCCGCGTCAAAAATTCTGTTTTTATCATTTACCTACTCGAGGACGAGCAGGATTAAGCTTGGGGATGCTGATATGTCTCCAACGTATCTATAATTTTTGATTGTTCCATGCTATATTATCTTCTGTTTTTATATCATTTTTGGGACTAACCTATTAACCCAGAGCCCAGTGCCAATTGCTGTTTTTACCTTGTTTTCGGGTTTCGAAGAAAAGGAAAATCAAACGGAGTCCAATTGACCTGAAACTTCACGGAACTCATTTTTGGAAGGAAAGAACCCAGAATACTTGGAGTGCACGTTAGGGGACCTTCGAGGAGGCCACGAGGTAGGGGGCGCGCCCACCCCCCTAGGGCGCGCCCTCCACCCTCGTGGGCCTCTCGTGGCCCCCCTAACATACTTCTTCCGCCTATATATCTCCATATACCCTAAAACTTCCAGGGAGCACAATAGATCAGGAGTTCCGCCGCCGGAAGCCTCCGTAGCCACCGAAAGCCAATCTAGACCCGTTCCGGCACCCTGCCAGAGGGGGAATCCCTCTCCGGTGGCCATCTTCATCATCCCGGTGCTCTCCATGACGAGGAGGGGGTAGTTCTCCCTCGGGGCTGAGGGTATGTACCAGTAGCTATGTGTTTGATCTCTCTCTCTCTCTCGTGTTCTTGAGGTGATACGATCTTCATGTATCGCGAGCTTTGCTATTATATTTGGATCCTATGATATTTTCTCCCCCTCTACTCTCTTGTAATGGATTGAGTTTCCCCTTTGAAGTTATCTTATCGGATTGAGTCTTTAAAGATTTGAGAACACTTGATGTATGTCTTGCCGTGCGTATCTGTGGTGACAATGGGATACCACGTGATTCACTTGATGTATGTTTTGGTGATCAACTTGCGGGTTCCACCCATGAACCTATGCATAGGGGTTGGCACATGTTTTCGTCGTGATTCTCTGGTAGGAACTTCGGGGCACTCTTTGAGGTTCTATGTGTTGGTTGAATAGACGAATCTGAGATTGTGTGATGCATATCGTATAATCATACCCACGGATACTTGAGGTGACATTGGAGTATCTAGGTGACATTAGGGTTTTGGTTGATTTGTGTCTTAAGGTGTTATTCTAGTACGAACTCTAGGGCTGTTTGTGACACTTATATGAATAGCCCAACAGATTGATTGGAAAGAATAACTTTGAGGTGGTTTCGTACCCTACCATAATCTTATCAGTGTTCGTAATGTTAAGGAAGTTCTACTGCTAAGTCCGCGTGCGCTGGTGGCTATTTGATCGTTTAGAACGATTTCGAGAAGGCCTTGAATCGCTTTGACCTGATTTTCTAGCTGCTGTTGGCGTTCTGTTGTCGTCTCGACAATGGGGATGTGAGCGCGAAGCGTGGAGTTGAGTTCACGAATGTTATGGTTGTTATGACTGTATTTGTATGATGCAAACTATGCTGGTTCTCGACCCAGTGTGAAAGCTGCTATGCATAGAGGGTGGCACCTGGTTTTTCGCGTGATTCTCTTCGGTAGGAGGGAAGTGAGGTCAGCGGGCTACACTCTTTCGTCGGATGTTTCTAAGCGTGGCTGATAGAGTGTGTGGAAGGAGACGAGTACTGTGTGCTCGAGAGTTGACCGACTTCTCGATGACAGTATGTCGCAGTACATGTCATTCCTACATATATCGGATACTCCGCCGGCAGGTGACATCACGTTATCGAAGTGGGGTTGACATGCGTTCAGCACGTCGCGTGTTTGCGTTACTCTTGTTGGCTTGTGTCCTTGTAAGGCTGTTATTGCGCTAGTATAAAACATGACGTTAGCGGCTGTCGTCTGGATGACTCGCTGCTTATAATGATGATGTCGAATCCCTGGACCTCAACCCCACGATTAGATTGAAAAGAGTAACTTTGAGGTGGTTGTCGTATTCCACTTTATCGATGTATTAGCAACCCCGTCACGCGCGGAAGTACGACCTGTTCCCGTTCGGTTGTGTTCACTCGCGGCTATAGGCTGGACTTGGAAGTTCGGATGCTTTGCTATGCATTGTTGAGGATAGTCTACTGTGCTCCATATTATGTTGTATCTCTATTGTTGAGTGTGTAGTGATCTGTCAGCTTACGCGAAACGAGTACGTTTGAATCTCGATCAGGTATTCCTATGAGCGCTATTATTCAGTCTCACTTGTTTTGTTGCTTCACTTTATTCATTAGTTTATCTTCGTTACGGTTATTACTTGCTTCTAGACTACATTTAATCTTATTATCTAACTTTAGTTTTCTTTCATGTAGTACCTTTTACTTTTGTCTATCACCATCTCTTCGCTGAACTAGTGCACCTATACAATTTACCATTGTATTGGCTGTGTTGGGGACACAAGAAACTCTTTGTTATTTGGTTGTAGGGTTGCTAGAGAGAGACCATCTTCAACCTACACCTCCTACGGATTTATAAACCTTAGGTCATCCACTTGAGGGAAATTTGCTACTGTCCTACAAACCTCTGCACTTGGAGGCCCAACAACGTCTACAAGAAGGTTGTGTAGTAGACATCAATGTTTCATTGCTTGACTAGAATGGTTTGTAATGTTGGTTTCATTGTCTTATAGAATACTTGCCTTTGATTGGTTAGATAGTTGTTTTATATGTTTGGTTCCCATTGACCATTATAAATATTTAGATTCTATCTAAATGTTTATTGTGGTTTACTTTCACCTTCATCATGCCATGATGTCGTTATGTAGTTAAATGCATACGTTGGTTCCATTCCATCTGTGTTGTTGCCATTGTGTTGATGTTATATTAGTTCCTTAAGTCGTGATGTGTGGTGGGCACTGTTAGTTAATATTAGAACGTTGGTATTGATCGCCAAGCCTTACATAGTTGTGTCAACCTAAACCTTGTCACTTCGTTGAATCCTCTCTACTTACCTCGCTATCATGCTATCTCATTTCAGAATCTCCATCTGATCGATAGCTCGCTATCCATCCACTCTTGATTATTTTGGATGTTATTTGGATTTTCTATTGCTTTGGTATTTATTCTTTGTCTTTTGCTATCGTTACGATGATTAGGGAGTGGCGATGTTGGACATGGACAAAACCAGGTTACCGAAGAAGGACTCAACAACGAAGGCATGCCTCCTTCTTTGATCATACTTATCCTATGTTTACAAAATTGCATTGTGTTTTATGTTTCTATGTGCATGCTATTTTAATTCTCGTAGCTAGCATGTCGATTGACACATTACCTTGATCCGCTTGTCACCTATTCACTTGACACCTGAGTAGAATTATAGTATTCTTGTAGAGTAGAAATGCTTAGCCATGCTTATTACCCTATAGGTGCTTTATTGAATGACCTCTGAGTCATTGACAATTGAAACTTACCGCTGAGCTAGGCCAGATGGCCTTATTGATATCCTCTACTCTCTTCTACTCTAGGTGAAACTTACCATCTGAATACTGGCACGGGCGACAGCTGAATCAAGGATTGAAGGAGTGATTGGCTTCCCTTCATGAGTTGAAGGGGGCAATCAGTCGTCCGTGCCGCTTAAGGCCTAATAAGTCTTGGATTTGAAGATTGTGATAACAGTACAACCACATGCTATATGGGCACTGGCTTGGTCAAGTAAGCTAGTCAGCCTTAGGTGTCGATGTCGCCATACCTCAGATGGGATAGCTGCCTTGCGAGGAGTATCCTCGGCACAGATGGGGGGACCGGTTTGAGGACGTACTCTCAGTTCTGTGTGCCAGACCCGGTGGGCATGTCACATCTTTGGGGAATCTAGTCCAAAGACCTCATCACAATCTCCCTGCCAGTATACCAGATGGTGTACTACGCTAGCGACGGCTAGTGGCAACAAGTCGGGATTGTGTCATGTGGGTAAAGTGTACAACCTCTGCAGAGTGTAAAACTATTCGAATAGCCGTGTCCACGTTCATGGACGACACATGAATCTTTCTTGACATAAAGGACCTATCTTGCTTATTCCCTCTTTGCCACTATTATTGGAACCTATGAAGAGTGTGAGTTGATCGAGGATCCTCACTTTGATGAAAGTTATTCTGGAGATAAAACATGTGTTCATCTAAAACTGCTTTTATCCAACGGCTATTTTTTTCAAACAAAATTAGCTTTTATGCAAATGAGCCATATAGCCTTCCTTTGAAGCCACATGTAGCTATTAGGTCCTTCCCCGTGGGAGGCATGTTGAGTACGTAATGTACTCATGGCAATAATTTTGTTGACAACAGAGTCCCATGAAGACGAAGGTGATGACTATGACTACTTTGGCGATCCGTAGAAGTGAGGACACGTGGACTACATTGACTGCCTGTGGCTGAGATGGAGTCGCTACGCATTTGTACTTTCCGCTGTTTTCTGATTGTAATAAATGTCATGAGACATTTCACTAGGTATGTCTTGTGACAAATATACTACTTATAATGCCTTTACGTATTCTGCAATGATACCATTTCACTGTGTTGTCAACAATGATCCTGGGGTTGACATTTAAACACAGGAGGATCTGGAAGATAATATCGGGTTCTCACATTAGCTAGATGGCTTCTTCTCTCTCTTTGGATCTCAATACAAAGTTCTCCTCGATTCTCTTGGAGATCTATTCGATGTAATTCTTTTTGTGGTGTGTTTGTCGAGATCCTATGAATTGTGGGTTTATGATCAAGATAATCTATGAACAATATTTGATTCTTCTCTAAATTCTTTTATGCATGATTTAATATCTCTGCAAGTCTCTTCGAATTATCAGTTTGGTTTGGCCTACTAGATTGATCTTTCTTGCAATGGGAGAAGTGCTTAGCTTTGGGTTCAATCTTGCGGTGTCCTTTCCGAGTGACAGCAGGGGCAGCAAGGCACGTATTGTATTGTTGCCATCGAGGATAAAAAGATGGGGTTTATATCATATTGCTTGAGTTTATACCTCTACATCATGTCATCTTGCCTAATGTGTTACTCTGTTCTTATGAACTTAATACTCTAGATGCATGCTAGATAGCGGTTGATGTGTGGAGTAATAGTGGTAGATGCAGAATCGTTCTGGTCTACTTGTCGCAGATGTGATGCCTATATACATGATCATGCCTAGATATTCTCATAACTATGCACTTTTCTATAAATTGCTCGACAGTAATTTGTTCACCCACCGTAGAATTTGCTATCTTGAGAAAAGCCACTAGTTAAACCTATGGCCCTCGGGTCTGTCTTCCATCATATTATTTTTCCTATCTACTTGCTATTTCTGCCGCCTTTTATTTTGCAATCTTTATTTTCCAATCTATACAACAAAAATACCAAAAATATTTATCTTATTATCTTTATCAGATTTCACTTTTGCAAGTGGCCGTGAAGGGATTGACAACCCCTTTATCGTGTTGGTTGCAAGGTTCTTATTTGTTTGTGCAGGTACGAGGGACTTGCGTGTAGTGATGGCCAACAAGTATAGGGATCTATCGTAGTCCTTTCGATAAGTAAGAGTGTCGAACCCAATGAGGAGCAGAAGGAAATGACAAGCGGTTTTCAGTAAGGTATTCTCTGCAAGCACTGAAATTATCCGTAACAGATAGTTTCTGATAAGGTAATTTGTAACGGGTAACAAGTAACAAAATTAAATAAGGTGCTGCAAGATGGCCCAATCCTTTTTGTAGCAAAGGACAAGCCTGGACAAACTCTTATATGAGGGAAAACGCTCCCGAGGACACATGGGAATTATCGTCAAGCTATTTTTCATCACACTCATATGATTCACGTTCGTTACTTTGATAATTTGATATGTGGGTGGACCGGTGCTTGGGTACTGCCCTTTCTTGGAAAAGCATCCCACTTATGATTAACCCGTATTGCAAGCATCCGCAACTACAAAAGAAGTATTAAGGTAAACCAAACCATAGCATAAAACATATGGATCCAAATCAGCCCCTTACGAAGCAACGCATAAACTAGGGTTTAAGCTTCTGTCACTCTAGCAACCCATCATCTACTTATTACTTCTCAATTCCTTCATCTAGGCCCAAACAATGGTGAAGTGTCATGTAGTCGACATTCACATAACACCACTAGAGGAAAGACAACATACATCTCATCAAAATATCGAACGAATACCAAATTCACATGACTACTTATAGCAAGACTTCTCCCATGTCCTCAGGAACAAACGTAACTACCCACAAATCATATTCATATTCATAACTAGAGGGGTATTAATATGCAGAAAGGATCTGAACATATGATCTTCCACCAAATAAACCAACTAGCATCAACTACAATGAGTAATCAACACTACTAGCAACCCACAGGTACCAATCTGAGGTTTTGGGACAAAGATTGGATACAAGAGATGAACTAGGGTTTGAGAGGAGATGGTGCTGGTGAAGATGTTGATGGAGATTGACCCCCTCCCGCTGAGAGGATCGATGGTGATGATTTTCCCCTCCCGGAGGGATGTTTCCCCAGCAGAACAGCTCCGCCAGAGCCCTAGATTGGTTCCGCCAAGGTTCCGCCTCGTGGCGGCGGAGTTTCGTCCCGAGAGCTTGCTTATGATTTTTTCTCGGACGAAAGACTTCATATAGCAGAAGATGGGCACCGGAGGCCTGCCAAGGGGCCCACGAGACAGGGGGGCGTGCCTAGGGGAGTAGGGCACGCCCCCACCCTCGTGGCCAGGGTGTGGGCCCCGTCCAGGTTAATTCTTTTGCTAGTATTTTTTATATATTCCAAAACGTGCTCCCATGAAGTTTCAGGACTTTTGGAGTTGTGCAGAATAGGTCTCTAATATTTGCTCCTTTTCCATCCCAGAATCCCAGCTGCCGACATTCTCCCTCTTCATGTAAACCTTGTAAAATAAGAGAGAAAAGGCATAAGTATTGTGACATAATGTGTAGTAACAACCCATAATGCAATAAATATCAATATAAAAGCATGATGCAAAATGGACGTATCAACTCCCCCAAGCTTAGACCTCGCTTGTCCTCAAGCGGAAGCCGATAACAAAAAATATGACCACATGTTTAGAGATAGAGGTGTTGGTAAAATAAAATACGGACATGAGGGCATCATGATCATTCTTATAACAGCAACATATATAAATATTATCATATGATTTCTTATGCTCAAGTAATAATCTATTCACAGTGTAAAATATGAATCAGAAACTTCATTGAAAACCAAAAAACTATAATCTTGGTCATTGAAGCAATTACAATTTATCATAACATCGGAAAGAGTTAATATAAGAGGTTTTCAGCAAGTACACATACTCAACTATCATTTAGTCTTTCACAATTGCTAACACTCACACAATACTTGTGGGTATGGAGTTTTAATCGGACACAGAGAAAGATAGGGGCTTATAGTGTTGCCTCCCAACCTTTTACCTCAAGGGCAATGTCAACAATAATAGTTCATGCTAACTTACATCCAATTGGATATATGTATCAGGATCTTTCCAACACAATGTGCTTGGCAAAGGATAAAATGTAAAAAGGAAAGGTGAAGATCACCATGACTCTTGTATAAGGTGTAAGACAAAAGTAAAAGATAGGCCCTTCGCAGAGGGAAGCAGAGGTTGTCATGTGTTTTTGTGGTTAGATGCACAAGATCTTAATGCGAAAGAATGCCACTCTATATTGCCACTTGTGATATGGACCTTTATTATGCAGTCCGTCGCTTTTATTTCTTCCACATCACAAGATCGTATAAATCTTATTTTCTCCACACTAATAAATCATACATATTTAGAGAGCAATTTTTATTGCATGCAACAATGACAACTTACTTGAAGGATCTTACTCAATCCATAGGTAGATATGGTGGACTCTCACGGCAAAACTGGGTTTAAGGATGTTCGGAAGCACAAGTAGTATCTCTACTTGGTGCCAAGAATTTGGCTAGAATGAGGGGGAAAGGCAAGATCAACATGTTGGATGATCCATGACAATATACTTTATTTCAGATATAAGAAAACATGACCCATTACGTTGTCTTCCTTGTCAAACATCAACTCTTTAGCATGTTGTATTTTAATGAGTGCTCACAATCATAAAAGATGTCCAAGATAGTATATTTATATGTGAAAACCTCTCTTTCTTTATTACTTTCTCTTAATTTCAACGATGACCAAAACTATGTTTGTCAAATCTCAACAACTTTTATTCATCATACTCTTTATATGTGAAGTCATTACTCTCCATAAGATCAATATGATCTCTTTAATTCTTTTTGTTCTTTCTTTTATTCCCTCAAGATCATAGTAAGATAATCAAAGACCTTGACCCTAAACTAATCTTTATTATATATAGCTCACGGAATCGATTACATAGAAGGATCATAAAGCAAAACTCAAAACTAAATCATACTAAAACTTTATTCTACTAGATCAAGATATTACCAAAAGGATCGAACTAAGAAAAACGTAAAGATAGGAGTGTGATGGTGATACGATACCGGGGCACCTCCCCCAAGCTTGGAAGTTGCCAAGGGGAGTGCCCATACCCATGTGTTTATGTCTCTTTCTTCGGGGGGGGTGATGTGATATTCTTGGTGATGATGGCCCTCAGGATACGATTCTCTTCCTCAAGCTTATTGACTTGCTGCTTGAGGTCCATTATTTCCTTACGGAGCTTGCCCGTGACGGCTAAAGCTCCTTTCACCCAAGGATGTTGCATAGTTGCGGGGGAACAAGTAACACTCTTTTTCATATTTTCATAAGAAAGAAATCTAAATTGGAAGGGATGACAGAGTTTGGAATAGCTGAGCTATGTAGTTCCCCCATCATGAATTTGGCTCGGAAACGAGAAGTAACTTCTTGATCCTCCTCCATGGCATCTATCCTTTTCAAGTTGGCCTCCATCTCTTCCCAAGTTGATGGCCCAAAGTGGTCAGCATCATTGTTTGCTCTTGGCCCCGGTATCGGATGAGACACCCGACTCTCCCCGACTGACTCTTGAGAAGACATCTTGCTCTAGATCTGTTGCAGAAACAACTCCAAACAAAAACAGAGGATTTTGCGTGGTACGACGGTCAAAACCTTCGGGGGATTATATAATGAATTTTTACCGACCAAAAGAAGTATCGTGCAAGAAAACGGAGTCCGGAGAGCACACGAGGCAGGGGGCGCGCCCTCCACCCTCGTGGATGCCTCGTGTCCCTTTCAGACTACTTCTTATTTTCCTATTTTCTTATATATTCCAAAACGGAGAAAAATTGCCATTAGAACTGTTTTGGAGTTGGTTTACTTACCATACCACATACCTATTCCTTTTCGGATCTGAGACGTTCTGGAAAGTCTCCCTTATATATTCCTCTGGGGTTACGGTTTCAATAACATTAGTTTCAACATTTATTGGATTACCTGAGATATAATGTTTGATTCTTTGACCGTTCACCACCTTCGGATTTGTGCCTTTGAAGTTGTTGATTTTTATGGCACCGGAATGATATACCTCCTCGATAACGTAAGGCCCTTCCCATTTAGAGAGAAGTTTACCTGCAAAAAATCTTAAACGGGACTTGTATAGCAACAATAATCACCTACATTAAACTCATGCTTTTGTATCCTTTTGTCATGCCATCTTTTAACTTTTTCTTTAAACAGTTTGGCATTTTCATAAGCCTGGGTTCTCCATTCATCAAGTGAGATAATGTCAAAAAGCTTCTTCTCATCAGCAAGTTTGAAATCATAATTGAGCTCTTTACTGGCCCAGTATGCCTTATGTTCTAGTTCGAGAGGTAAGTGACATGCTTTTCCATAAACCATTTTATACGGAGACATACCCATAGGATTTTTATATGCAGTTCTATAAGACCATAATGCATCATCAAGTTTCTTGGACCAATTCTTTCTAGATCTGTTAACGGTCTTTTGCAAAATTAATTTGAGCTCACTATTACTCAGTTCTACTTGACCACTAGACTGCGGGTGGTATGGAGATGCAATTCTATGATTAACATCATACTTAGCAAGCATTTTACGAAAAGCACCATGAATAAAATGTGAACCACCATCAGTCATTAAGTATCTAGGGACTCCAAACCTCGGAAAAATAACTTCTTTAACCATCTTAATAGAGGTGTTATGATCAGCACTTCTAGTTGGAATAGCTACTAGGTGTTATGAATCAGAATTTATTAGAATACTCTATGTGCTTCACTTATATCTTTTGAGCTAGATAATTTTGCTCTAGTGCTTCACTGATATCTTTTAGAGCACGGTGGTGGTTTTATTTTATAGAAATTATTGATCTCTCATGCTTCACTTATATTATTTTGAGAGTACTTTAGAACAGCCTGGTAATTTGCTTTGGCTATAAAATTGGTCCTAATATGATAGGCATCCAAGATTGGTATAATAAAAACTTTCATGAAAAGGTGCATTGAGTACTATGAGAAGTTTGATACTTGATAATTGTTTTGAGATATAAATATGGTGATATTAGAGTTGTGCTAGTCGAGTAGTTGTGAATTCGAGAAATACTTGTGTTGAAGATTGCATGTCCCGTGGCATGCACGTATGGTAACCGTCGTGTAAAAAATTTGAAACATGAGGTGTTCTTTGATTGTCTTCCTTATGAGTGGCGGTCAGGGACGAGCGATGGTCTTTTCCTACCAATCTATCCCCCTAGGAGCATGCGCATAATGCTTGGTTTTTGATGACTTGTAGATTTTTCCAATAAGTATGTGAGTTCTTTATGACTAATGTTGAGTCCATGGATTATACGCAATCTCACCTTTCCATCATTGCTAGCCTCTTCGGTACCGTGCATTGCCCTTTCTCACCTTGAGAGTTGGTGCAAACTTCGCCGGTGCATCCAACCCCCGTGATATGATACACTCTATCACACATAAACCTCCTTATATCTTCCTTAAAACAGCCACCATACCTACCTATTATGGCATTTTCATAGCCATTCCGAGATATATTGCCATGCAACTTTCCACCGTTTCATTCATGACATGCTTCATCATTGTCATATTGCTTTGCATGATCATGTAGTTGACATCGTATTTGTGGCAAAGCCACCATCCATAATTTATCATACATGTCACTCTTGATTCATTGCCCTTCCCGGTACACCGCCGGAGGCATTCATATAGAGCCATATTTCGTTCTAGTATCGAGTTGTAATCATTGAGTTGTAAATAAATAGAAGCGTGATGATCATCATTAATAGAGCATTGTCCCAAATAAAAAAGGAGAAAGGCCAAATAAAAAAAAGAAAGGCCTAAAAAAAGAAAAATTATAATAATAAGGGACAATGCTACTATCCTCTTTTTCCACACTTGTGCTTCAAAGTAGCACCATGATCTTTATGATAGAGAGTCTCTTGTTTTGTCACTTTCATATACTAGTGGGAATTTTTCGTTATAGAACTTGGCTTGTATATTCCAACAATGGGCTTCCTCAAATTCCCTAGGTCTTCGTGAGCAAGCAAGTTGGATGCACACCCACTTAGTTTCTTTTGTTGAGCTTTCATACATTTATAGCTCTAGTGCATCCATTGCAAGGCAATCCCTACTCCTTGCATTGACATCAATTGATGGGCATCTCCCTAGCCCGTTGATTAGCCGCGTAGATGTGAGACTTTCTCCTTTTTGTCTTCTCCACATAACCTCCATCATCATATTCTATTCCACCCATAGTGCTATATCCATGGCTCACACTCATGTATTGCGTGAAAGTTGAAAAAAGTTTGAAATTACTAAAGTATGAAACAATTTCTTGGCTTGTCATCGGGGTTGTGCAAGATGAGAGCATTCTTGTGTGACGAAAGTGGAGCATGACCAAACTATATGATTTTGTAGGGATGAACTTTCTTTTGCCATGTTATTTTGAGAAGACATGATTGCTTAGTTAGTATGCTTGAAGTATTATTATTTTTATGTCAATATTAAACTTTTGTCTTGAATCTTTGGGATCTGAATATTAATGCCACAATAAAGAAAATTACATTGAGAATTATGCTAGGTAGCATTCCACATCAAAAATTCTGTTTTTATCATTTACCTACTCGAGGACGAGCATGAATTAAGCTTGGGGATGCTTGATACGTCTCCAATGTATCTATAATTTTTGATTGTTCCATGCTATTATATTATCTGTTTTGGATGTTTAATGGGCTTTATTATACACTTTTATATTATTTTTGGGACTATCCTACTAAGCCATGGCCCATTGCAAATTGTTGTTTTTTGCCTATTTCAGTGTTGCGCAGAAAAGGAATATCAAACGGAATCCAAACGGAATGAACCTTCAGGAGAGTTATTTCTGGAACAAACGTGATCCAGGGGGCTTGGAGTAGACGTCAAGAAAGGAGCAAGGAGGCCACGAGGCGCGCCTGCCCCCCTGGCCGTGCCCCCACCCTCGTGGGCCCCTCGCAGCTCCACCGACCTACTTCTTCCTCCTATATATATCCATATACCCCGAAAACATCCAGGAGCACCACTATACCCTATTCCCACCGCCGCAACCTTCTGTACCCGAGTGATCCCATCTTGGGCCTTTTCCGAAGCTCCGCCGGAGGGGGAATCGATCACGGAGGGCTTCTACATCAACACCATAGCCCCTCCGATGATGTGTGAGTAGTTTACCACAGACCTTCGAGTCCATAGTTATTAGCTAGATGGCTTATTCTCTCTCTTTGGATCTCAATACAAAGTTCTCCTCGATCTTCTTGGAGATCTATTCAATGTAACTCTTTTTGTAGTGTGTTTGTCGAGATCTGATGAATTGTGGGTTTATGATCAAGTTTATCTATGAACAATATTTGATTCTTCTCTGAATTTTGTTATGTATGATTGGTTATCTTTGCAAGTCTCTTCGAATTATCAGTTTGGTTTGGCCTACTAGATTGATCTTTCTTTCAATGGGAGAAGTGCTTAGCTTTGGGTTCAATCTTGCGGTGTCCTTTCCCAGTGACAGCAGGGGCAGCAAGGCACGTATTGTATTGTTTCCATCGACTATAAAAAGATGGGGTTTATATCATATTGCTTGAGTTTATCCCTCTACATCATGTCATCTTGCCTAATGCGTTACTCTGTTCTTATGAACTTAATACTCTAGAAGCATGCTGGATAGCGGTCGATGTGTGGAGTAATAGTAGTAGATGCAGAATCGTTTCGGTCTACTTGCCGCGGACGTGATGCCTATATACATGATCATGCCTAGATATTCTCATAATTATGCATTTTTCTATCAATTTTTAGACAGTAATTTATTCACCCACCGTAATACTTATGCTATCTTGAGAGAAGCCACTAGTGAAACCTATGGCCCCCAGGTCTATCTTTTATCATATAAGTTTCCAATCTATTTTACTTTGCATCTATATCATAAAAATACCAAAAATATTTATCTTATTATCTCTATCAGATCTCACTCTCGTAAGTGACCATGAAGGGATTGACAACCCCTTTATCGCGTTGGTTGCGAGGTTCTTATTTGTTTGTGTAGGTACGAGGGACTTGCGTGTAGTCTCCTACTGGATTGATACCTTGGTTCTCAAAAACCGAGGGAAATACTTACGCTACTTTGGTGCATCACTGTAACGCCCCGAGACCGTTGCGCCAGGTGTCCGCCAGTTATTCACTGTCGTTGTCAGGTCTTTTGCTTGCGTGTTGCATCTTATCATGTCATCATGTGCATTGCATCATCATGTTTTCGAAACTTGCATTCGCCCGGGTTCTCCCAGTTCCTTCTGTTGTCCGCTCTAAGCCAGACACACTTGCACGCGCCCGCGGCATGTCCGAAATAGTATTTTATAAGTGGCCAGAAATGTTCTCGGAATGGGATGAGAGTTGACGTGTGGAATATTATAGTGTAGATAGATCGCCTCTCAAGTTTCATCGCATTTGGAGTTCGTTTGACACCCCAATGATTAACTATAGCGGCAGTATAGCCGGTCTCTTCGTCGAACGTTTTCGGTCTCCGGAAACAGTTGCCGGGCCTCCCTCTCTTCTCTTCTCTCAGCTCGAGACCATCTACACAGCCCACTACCTACCACCAGGTCCAACCTAACCTCTCTTGTCAGCCCGCAGCCCCCCTCGCGCGCGTCCGAAATCTGTCCCGGACCCGACCCAGACAGTCGTTACCGCTGTGTCCGGATCAACCCCAAACATCTACAAAACGTCTCCGTTTTGTTAATTGGACTTTCTAACATATTTTTTTCGTTCGTCCGATTACGATCGGAGAGACGAGATAGCCCCTAACCTATTCTACTCGCTATATATATTAGCCTAACCCTAGACCAGCTCCCTAAAATCCCTCCACCCCGCCGCCAGACCAGATCCACCTC
Source organism: Triticum urartu (assembly GCF_003073215.2). Lineage (NCBI taxonomy): Eukaryota > Viridiplantae > Streptophyta > Magnoliopsida > Poales > Poaceae > Triticum > Triticum urartu. The sequence goes on from NC_053027.1 coordinate 107,027,922, forward strand.
GGGATTCCCCTCCTTGTTTTTCCTCCACCCACCAACCAGCCACTCCCTCCTCCCGATCTGCCTCCGTGCCTCCTCTCCCTCCTCGGCACGATCCAGAATGGAACACGAGCACCTCGCGCGCACCCCCTGCATCGTCCTCGACACCAAGCTCCATGCATCGGCTTCGACCGGCCTCGCCGAAGACCAGCGCAGCCGCGCCCGACCCCCTTGCCTCCCCGTTCAGTCGCAGCAGTATCTGAGGCCTCCACCAGCTCACGGCCGCAGCGCCGACGACCAGGACCGGCCTCGTCCAGCTCCTCTCCTCCCCTGTATCTCCCTTTCCTCTGTTTCCTCTCTCACTTGCGCTCTTTCCTCTCCGGGAAGTTGCAGGAGGCAAGCACCATGCCATGGCCTCTCCTGCTCGACGACCACGTTGCTATCATTACCTTCGTTCCCATCCCCGCCTGGTTCTGCAGTGTTGCCGGCCATCTTCTTCGTTCACGGCGGACACTGCTGCAAGTTCCTCTACAACGAGCAGGAGCCCGCTCATCCCGCGCTCGCTCGCTCTGCTGCCTGCGGGACTTGCCCGAGCGCTGGAGTTGACCCAGCCGCGCCCCCAACATCCGCCATTGCCCGGTTACCCCGATTTTCGCCGGAGATCAATGCCGTGAGACCTTCATCGAGCCATGGTGCACCAAGGTCTTCATCGCCCCCCTGCAGTCGCGCCTTGCTCCAACCCTCGCGAGATCTGGCAAGTACGGCTCTTCCCCGACCCGTTCAGGCCAGTCCGGGCCCTCTCCCTCGAAGGATCCGACCGATCTCCCCGCGTCCCGCCGGCTGCTGCCTCCTCTGCATCACGCCGGCGCGTCGTCTCCTCTGCTTCAGAACGAGCACCTACATTGCTCGTTCCAGCCGCGCGTTGACCGCGTGCGCCCAGCAACCGCCTCGGCCAGGCCCAGTTCGTCCCGGTCGGCCAGTCAAGCCGAACCACTCCAGATCTGGGCCTTTGGCCCATGGTGAGCAGCACACGAGCCCCTATGCAATGTGGGCCGGCCTTTGTTTCGGCCCATATAGTTTTTTTAGGATCTGCGATTTATCTATTTATCCAGGAGTCTGCAGATTTACAGAAAACCCCTCATAGTTCATGCATATAATAACTTATTAACTAAGCATCACATGTAAAAACTTAATATATGAATCTTGCTTAGAATTTTGTGTAGTTTAATAATATATCACTTTCATCCATGTTTAAAATGTTTAAAATGCTTTTTGCATATATTTGCCCCTATGCCATGTTAAAAATGCTTTACTTCATAACTAAATAACCGTAACTTCGAATTTAATAAACTTTATATGTAAATGGGGTAGAATTTTGCCTAGTTTAACATGGTGGCATCTCTTTGCATGTTTAACAACTCTAAAATTGTGTTTAGGGCAGAACAGTACCAAACCTAATATATGCACATGGGGACTTACCGGAATTGTTGTTTGTTGTTCCCGGCCTCATTTAAACTTGACTAGATGGGTAGTTTTCATTTGCTTCACCCTCTTGCCATGTTTAACAACATTTAATATTGTTGGGTACATAAACGAGATCGAACTAAATAATTGATGTGGTGCTCCGTCAATATGCAACTCGTTGCATATTGAGCTCCACTTAATTTGTAGGATTGTTTGTGCAATTTGTCATGCCATGCTTCGTTAAACCGGACATGCATCATACTTGATTGTGCATCATGCCATGTTATGTGGTGGTTGTTTACTATGTTGTGTGCTTCTTTTTCGGTGTTTGCTTCTTCGGGTTGGTTCCGGTAACGTCGCGTTTGTGAGGACCCGTTCGTCTACATCCGTTTGTCTTCTTCATGGACTTGTTCTTCTTCCTTGCGGGATCTCAGGCAAGATGATCATACCCTCGAAATCACTTCTATCTTTGCTTGCTAGTTGCTCGCTCTTTTGCTATGCCTATGCTGCGATACCTACCACTTGCTTATCATGCCTCCTATATTGTTGAACCAAGCCTCTAACCCACCTTGTCCTAGCAAACCGTTGTTTGGCTATGTTACCGCTTTGCTCAGCCCCTCTTATAGCGTTGTTAGTTGCATGTGAAGATTGAAGTTTGTTCCTTGTTGGAACATGGAGATGTTGTTCCTTGTTGGAACATTGGTTACTTGTTGGGATATCACAATATATCTTATTTAATTAATGCATCTATATACTTGGTAAAGGGTGGAAGGCTCGGCCTTATGCCTGGTGTTTTGTTCCACTCTTGCTGCCCTAGTTTCCGTCATATCGGTGTTATGTTCTCGGATTTTGCGTTCCTTACGCGGTTGGGTAATAATGGGAACCCCTTGACAGTTCGCCTTGAATAAAACTCCTCCAGCAATGCCCAACCTTGGTTTTACCATTTGCACTAACAACCTACCACCTTCCCTTGGGTTCTGCAGACTCAAGGGTCATCTTTATTCTAACCCCCCCGGGCCAGTGCTCCTCTGAGTGTTGGTCCGAACTAGAGTCCTGTGCAGCGCCCCCTCGGGGAAACTCGAGGTTTGGTTTTAGTTGTATGGAGAGCTCATCTAAGTGTGCCCTGAGAAAGAGATATGTGCAGCTCCTATCGGGATTTGTCGGCACATTCGGGCGGGGTTGCTGGATTTGTTTTAACCTGTCGAAATGTCTTGAAGAACCGGGATACCGAGTCTGATCGGAACATCTTGGGAGGAGTTCTATTCCTTCGTTGACCGTGAGAGCTTGTCGTGGGCTAAGTTGGGACTCCCCTGCAGGGATTTGAACTTTCGAAAGCCGTGCCCGCGGTTATGGGCAGATGGGAATTTGTTAATGTCCGGTTGTAGATAACTTGAACCTTAACTTAATTAAAATGAATCAATAGCGTGTGTTACCGTGATGGTCTCTTTCCGGCGGAGTCCGGGAAGTGAACACGGTGTTGGAGTTATGCTTGACGTAGGTTGTTCTAGGATCACTTCTTGGTCATAGTTGTTCGACCGTGCTTTTGCTTTCTCTTCTCACTCTCATTTGCGTATGTTAGCCACCATATATGCTAGTCGCTTGCTGCAGCTCCACCTCATACCTTTACCTTACCCATAAGCTTAAATAGTCTTGATCGCGAGGGTGCGAGATTGCTGAGTCCCCGTGGCTCACAAATACTTCCTAAACCAGCTTGCAGGTGCCGATGAGACCGTGCAGATGACGCAACCAAGCTCAGGAGGAGCTCAATGAAGATCTTGTCCTTGGTGTTGTTTCGTTCTAGTTGATCGGTAGTGGAGCCCAGTTGGGGTCGATCGGTGACCTTGTCGCATTTGGGGTTCTTCTTTTATTTTGGTTCGGTAGTCGGACCTTGATTGTATCTGGGTGATGTAATGCTTTATTCCTATAATTGTGTGAAGTGGCGATTGTAAGCCAACTATGTATCTTTTCCCTTATGTATTACATGGGTTGTGTGAAGATTACCTCACTTGCCGCATTGCTTTCAATCACCCTTTCCTCTTCAAGGGAAAACCAACGCAGTGCTCAAGAGGTAGCAAATAGCAGCATGATCAGTGTGAATAGTTACTTTAGCAACAATATAAGGTCTAAACTTATCACAAGCAAATACAACTGCTAAAAAATATTTTTCAGTAGTAGCATTATTTCTCTGGGCACTATCTAGAGTTTTACTAGTATATTGGATAACATTTAATTTCTTATCAACTCTTTGCCCTAGAACATCACCTACAACATAATCATTAGCATCACACATAGTTTCAAAGGGTAAATTGCAATCAGGTGGCTGAACAATAGGTGCAGAAATCAAGGCTTTCTTAAGTATTTCAAATGCTTCTACACAATCATCATCAAAGACAAAAGGAACATCTTTTTGTAAGAGATTAGTCAGAGGCCTAGACATTTTAGAGGAGTCTTTAATGAACCTCCTATAAAAACCAGCATTACCAAGGAAACTTCTTATACCTTTGATGTGCTTAGGACACTGCATCTTTTCAATAGCATCAACCTTAGCTTTATCAACTTCAATCCCTCTTTCAGAAATTTTATGCCCCAAGACAATACCTTCATTAACCATAAAGTGGTACTTCTCCCAATTCAAGACAAAATTAGTTTCTTCACATCTCTGCAAAACTCGCTCAAGGTTGCTTAAGCAATCATCAAAAGAAGTTCCATACATGGAGAAATCATGCATGAAAATCTCAACAATCTTTTCATAGAAGTTAGAGAATATAGCCATCATACATCTTTGAAAGGTAGAAGGTGCATTACATAAATCAAAAGGCATGCGTCTATAAGCAAAGGTACCGAAAGGGCAAGTAAAAGTGGTCTTTTCTTGGTCCTCTTTTTACACAGCTATTTGAGAGAAGCCAGAATAACCATCTAGAAAGCAAAAATGTGTATGTTTGGATAATCTTTGTAGCATTTGATCAAAAAAAGGTAAAGTGTAATGATCCTTTTTAGTAGCTTTATTTAATTTGCGGAAATTAATTACCATTCTATAACCTGTAACAATTCTTTGTGGGATCAATTCTTCTTTATCATTAGGAACAACAGTAATACCTCCCTTCTTAGGGACACAATGGACAGGACTTACCCACTGACTATCAGAAACAACAACAACAACAACAACAACAGCAACAGCAGCAACAGCAATTGCAACAGCAACAGCAACAGCAACAACAACAACAACAACAGCAACAGCAACAACAACAACAACAACAACAACAACAATAAAAACAAAAACAACAACAACAACAACAACAACAACAACAACAACAACATCAACAACAACAACAACAACAACAACAACAACAACAACAACAACAACAAAGCATGTGGTCCCAAACAAGTTGAGGTAGGCTAGAGGTGAAACCCATAAGATCTCGCAACCAATTCATGGCTCTGGCACATGGATAGCAAGCTTTGATACGTCTCCGTCGTATCTATAATTTTTGATTGTTCCATGCCAATATTATACAACTTTCATATACTTTTGGCAACTTTTTATACTATTTTTGGGACTAACATATTGATCCAGTGCCCAGTGCCAGTTCCTGTCTGTTGCATGTTTTTTGTTTCGCAGAAAATCCATATCAAACGGAGTCCAAACGGGATAAAAACTGACAGAGATTTTTTTGGAATATATGTGATTTTTGGGAAGAATCAACGCGAGACGATGCCCGAGGGGGCCATGAGGCAGGGGGCGCGCCCTGGGCCCTCGTGGACACCCCGTAAGGTGGTTGGTGCCCTTCTTTCGCCTCAAGAAAGATAATATCTGGATAGAGATCGTGTCCAAAATTCAGTCCAATCGGAGTTACGGATCTCTGGGAATTTAAGAAACGGTGAAAGGGAAGAATCAGGGAACGCAGAAACAGAGAGAGACAGAGAGACAGATCCAATCTCGGAGGGGCTCTCGCCCCTCTGCCGCCATGGAGGTCATGGACTAGAGGGGAAACCCTTCTCCCATCTAGGGAGAAGGTCAAGGAAGAAGAAGAAGAAGGGGGCTCTCTCCCCCTCTCTTCCGGTGGCGCCGGAATGCCGCCGGGGCCATCATCATCACCACAATCTACACCAACTTCACCGCCATCATCACCAACTCTTCCCCCCTCTATGCAGCGGCATAACCCCTCTTTTACCCACTGTAATCTCTACTTAAACATGGTGCTCAACATTGTATATTATTTCCCAATGATGTATGGGTATCCTATGATGTTTGAGTAGATCCATTTTGTCCTATGGGTTAATTGATGATCGTGATTGGTTTGAGTTGCATGTTTTGTTATTGGTGCTGTCCTATGGTGCTCTCTGTGTCACGCAAGCGTGAGGGATCCCCACTGTAGGGTTTGCAACATGCTCATGATTTTCTTATGGTGGGTGGCGTGAGTGATAGAAGCACATACCCAAGTAAGTAGGTTGTTTGCGTATGGGAGTAAAGAGGACTTGCACTACAAAAAAAATACACTTCCGTGATGATACGTGTTTGTCACAGTAGGTCACGTTTTTTGTCATGCATGTACATCCATGACAATTTTATGACAGAATCAAGATAGTCATACTTGTGCTGTCGTAGAAGTGTTCCATGACATTACCAAAATTATCATCATGGAAGTGTCCACTTCCATGATGATAAATCGCGTGTCATAGAAGTGCTTTCGTCAAGGGTGACCGACACATGGCATCCACCGTAACGGAATGCCGTTAAGCTATTGGGTCGGATTTTGGATCCTATAACCCGTTAACAGCCCTGACCAATGGGAAATTTCCATGTGTAAAATTCTGATTGGCCGAAGGGAACACCTGTCAGCTCGTTAGTGGGCCAGATGTTGCCCGTCCATTGGAGGAGACATGCCTATGATACGTCGACACGTGGCTGGGCCCAACAGAGGCCCATATAGGTTAAAAAGGCCGGCACAGTCAAAGGCACGTAGAACTTAATCAGGTACTAGTGGGCCAGCCCAATAACGGCCTGCTTAATAAAGGCCCATTTATGGCCCGAAGCCAGATCTGACCCGTTAATTGTTCGCCCAATATTTGGGCCCATTTACGGCCCGAAGCCAAATCTGGCCCGTTAATTGTTCACCCAATATTTGGGCCCATTTGCGGCCCGAAGCCAGATCTAGCCCGTTAATTGTTCGCCGAATATTTGGGCCCAACTACAGCCCAGTGACTTTCGGCCTGTTAGAGGCCTGATGTAGACATGGGCCCATTTCAGCCCGGTGTGACTTTCGGCCTGGGAATGGCCCGTGCTGCCCATGGGCCATATATGGTCCGAGGGACATCGGGCCCACTAACGGCCCGTGCTAAAGGTGGCAACAGTTAAGCCCAACGTGACTTTGGGCCTGTTAACGGCTTGTCGCGTAATTCGGCCCGTTGATGCATGTGCTAAGCTTTCGGCCTCTTAATGGCCCATGATATCAGTGGGCCAACTAAGGCCCGAGATATGTTTCGGCCTGGTAACGGCCCGTGAGCTAACTGGGCCCAAAACGGCCCGGTCTACATTTCGGCTTGCTGAAGGCCCGTCGACGACTAGTGAAAATTGAGGCCCAACATGCATTTTGGCCTGCTAAAGGCCCGTGGTTTCATCTTGGCCGTAACAGGCCAGTGCAATATTCAGCCTGTTAATGGCCCAACGCTACCTGGGCCAAACTAAGAGCTGGGTCGACAAAAGGCCCAACTAAAATATAGGCCGGTGTAAGTTTGGGCCTGACGCAATGTGTGAAGGCCCTAATCATTCGGGCCCAAGAAAGACGCAGGCCGGCCCAATTGTGGCCCGCTAAAAACCTGGCCCGTTAGAGTCGAATTTTTCGGTCCGGTCGACTACATCTGATTTTTTTCAGATAGCAAATGATGGCAGTAACTAGTAGGAATTAAGAACAAACCTACTCTATACAATAAAGAAATTACGGCATAGTAACTAAGAATAAACCTACACTATACAATAAAGGATTTAAGATATATTACATCCACTAGGCATCGAAGTTCGCCACCAGTGATCATAAAGCACAACAAAGAAGCAGATTACAAAAACTGGGCACCATTGCAGCGTAACAAAATAATACTGAACCGAGACCACTTCCGAGATAGTTCAAGAAAGGTTAGACTTGCGGGGGAACTGCTGCACAAGCTGCTGAGCAAGGTTGTGAGACCGGCCTAGCATGTCGGTCATAGCTTCCAGGTGTAGCTGTTTAGCTATGAGGTTCTCATTGGTGTTCTCCGCAATCTTTCTTAGAGATAGGACTTCAAGTCAAACTTGAGTTGCAGAATGCCTTTCTGCTAGAACTTGGGACTGAACAAGTCGAACTGATTCAGACAATGAATTCTGTGAGCTTATCTGACTGTTAGTCTCAAGTAACTTGAACACTGCATCAAGACAAGACTTTGCGGTTGTCTTGCTATCTTCAAGATGTTTTGCCTTCTTTGCTGCAATATATGTTGGGTTTGTCTCAGAGCCTTCAGCAGACTTGTGCATGCCATCAGGCATATCACCCTGAAACAAAGCAGAGAGTTGACAGGTTTTGCACGTGTATAAACAAAGATGATAACTGTTCTGTCAATTCTATCCAATTCCAAATTAGAAAATAAAGAGTAAGTTCAAAATATCAATAGCATAATTTGGCATTGTTCATAATGCGGGGAGCTTCACCACACTACTGGATTACCATGTCAACATAACAAGCATAGATGAAGGGAAAATGAAATCATTGTATCTATTTTGGATAATGTGCATGGCATGTTGTTCGTATCATCAGCCACATCAGTAAGATAAAACAGGAGATGACAAGGTGCAAACGTGGGCTGCTTCACCACACATTGGATTATAAACCCAAAAAAACAAGCATACATATAGGGAGTATTAAGTAATGTGCATGGTATGAATAAGGAATTTGGTTTTACAAGTAAAACTTAGAACTTACGGTTCTTACGAACATGCATTTTGGTAGAAACAGCAAACTAAACAGCAGTAAACAATAGGGAGTATGAGCAAATTAAACAGCAGTTGAGGATAAAGGCTTTAGAAGGACTGACTTACATTAACAGTTAACACCGGCTTTATAATGCCCTTCTCCATGTCAAGGGAAGGATAACTCAAGAATTTCAGCACATAATCTTCTTCATAAGCATTTCCTGTACTCCACATTTTGTAGAGAGTAATTATAGATATGATAATACTGGAAGGGATAGAGGATAATGAAGATAAGATGCAGATTGATGCTACATAATCAACTACCAATCCCTGGAAGTACAAGCTGTCGTGGAGTTGACACGGCAGATGTCCTAGAGCAAGGACTTAGTCGTAGGGCCATCGCACTAGGACATCTGCTGTGTCAACTCCACGAAAGTTGGCGCCCACCGTGGGGCCAGTGCACGGTGGATTTGAGTTCTTGAAGGGCAACTTCGAAGGGCTCAAGGGATACGCTGTGGGCCGGATGGCCAAGAGTCGTCGCGGCAAACTCTACATTGACGACGAAGGCTGGGGCCCCGAGGCCGGCTCGATTGAGTACGGGTACCGGGTCCCCTTCGGCGGAATTCACGTCTTCATCGGCCGGATCGGCGAGTCAGGCCCTGAGCCGGACGTCCACACCAACCTCATCGAAACGGCTCAGCGCGCCGGGTCCGCCCGTGTTCAATCTATCGTGAAACATGCCTTCGTAGGCTGTGTCCATGGCGGTGAATACTCCAAAGGATCGATGGAAGGCAGGGAGACGACCATATGCTCTGATATTGCATCATCAACAGGTGAGACGGACTCGTTGTACCATCTGCAAGATGGCATGCTCGGGGGCTGTTCCGATGGCAGCAGTATTCTGGACCCCCTTGAGCCGCCGAATTGGGCCGGAGTCTTCATGGCGGGGACGCAACCCGCGCAGAACTCCACCGCAGTAGCAGCAGCTACCGGGTCAGCAGCAGCTACCGGGTCAGCAGCAGCCGGGTCAGGAGACCCCATGCGCCCCTCGGCTTAGGTTCTAATGGACCTCATGGATAGGCTGATGACTCTGTTAACCGCTGTGGTAGAACCGGCGGATAAATCCCAGCACGACACAGAAGTGGCACGCGTGCGGGAGGAGATGGTGCAAGCTAAGGAAAATCTAGCCTCGGAGGAAACCCGGATGGCAGCGGAACGAGCATCTCTGGATGCTCGTGCTGAGCAGCTTCAAGCAGAAACTTTCCTGCTCTCGGTGGATCTTAATGCATCAAACGAGGTCATGAGGAGGAGGCATCAGAAAACTCAATCGCGTCTGCCTCTAATGCTGGATCCGAGGAACCTGTTCCATACGCCCGGGGCTGGGGGGGGCAACCCGCCAGAGGCGAACCGGGTCACGACACCCTGTGCACCAGATCAGCCACGCGCCATGGAGCCACCCCGCCTGAATACAGCTCCTCCTCGTTATGTATCAACACCTCCGGGTCACTTCTCTAACCCTATGGAAAATCTCATTGCAGCATCGGCTCGTTTGGCAGCTCTCCCAATGGAAGGTGACTCGCCAGCAGCAATTGAAACCCGGAGGGTAAGAGAACTACTTCAGACAGCTTTGGCCCAGCAGGATGCATACTCCTACAGTGGAGACAAGATTCATTCAACTCCTCGCCAAGCCAGAGCCCGAGTTATAGTAGGCACATGGATTCCGTAGAGATGTCAAGTAATGCTCAATGCCACAACCGGCCATATAGGCATGAGCCGGTGCGGGCTGGAGCCCTTAACTTGGCGGATCAGGAGAGGATTTGGCAAGAGGCGAAACGGGCGGCTCAGATAGCGGCAGAGCAGGCGGCTCAGATAGCGGCAGAGCAGGCGGCTCACCAAACCTTTCCGGCCTATCCAGCATCCTCGGTTGAGGCAGGAGTGGCCACAAGAACCGGAGGCGTGCCTTGCCTGGTCCCAGCCATACGCAATGAACGGTTGCCCAAGGATTTCAAGGGGCCTCGTAAGGTGCCTAATTACACGGCTGACCTACAGCCAGGGGCTTGGATTGAGAGTTATGAGATGGCTATGGAGCTGTTGGAGGTTAGCGATGCTGCAATGGCCAAGTATTTTACCGTGATGTTGGATGGAACGGCTCGGACCTGGTTGAAGGGATTGCCACCCAATTCTATCGGCTCATGGGCAGAGTTGAAAGCACGGTTCATCCAGAACTTTAAGGACACGTGTAAGCAGCCAATGTCGATTGTGGACTTGACCAATTGCAAGCAAGAGGAAGGTGAATCTACAACCCATTGGGTGCGCCGGGTCAAGGAGATAATACATTCATCTGATAAGATGGATGCCGGCTCAGCAGTTTTGATGTTGGAGAAAAATTGCCGCTTTGAACCTCTGAAGCAGAAGTTGGGGTGGCTTAAACGTGACTGTATTGACATGGGACCGTTGATGGCAGCTCTTGTCAAGTATGCCGATTCTGATACCACCAAGGACCCGGTGTCTGATGAAGAAAAGGCAATGAAGGGAAAGAAGAATGGGAATGGCAAGGGTCACCAGCATAACCCGGCGAATCAGGGAGGTAATAAACATAAGGCTGATGAGTTTGTTGCTAATACTAGTGCGCAGGGTGGTAATCAGCGGCGCAAGGGCAGACAACCCCCTCGATCGGGCGGGTCAAGCCCCACCCTTGAGCAGTTGTTGAATGAACCTTGTCCAAAACACGGCACCCGGGAGAAACCAGCCACCCACTTGTGGAAGGATTGCACGATCATGAAGGCATTTAAAAATTCAAACGCATTTGATGGGGGTCACGGCCCAGGTGGCGGCTCAGGTGGAGGCGGCTTTCAGGGCCCGGGCGCCGGTTCAAGCGGAGGAGGGTTTCACGGTCAGGGTTATCCTAGTCACCAAGGAGGATATAATCAGCAACACGGCCAAGGGAATCATCAGCAGCAGCAATCCGGCTATCAGAGCAACCCGAAGCAGTTGAGTAGCGGACAGTATCATGTCTTTACTACCAGTTTATGTAAGAGGGACCAGAAACTCCACAAGAGGGCCGTCAATGCCGTTGAGCCGGCAATTCCACGTTATCTACGTTGGTCGGAGCAGCCTATTGTGTGGAGAAGAGAGGATCACCCGCCCCGGGTTGATAATCCGGGTCACTTGGCTTTGGTAGTGGCACCTCAGGTTGGTGGGTACAAGTTTACTAAGGTACTCATGGATGTAGGAAGTAGCATCAACATCCTCTACTACGAGACGTTCCGCCGGATGGGATTGACGGATAAAAATCTTAAACAATCCAACACTGTTTTTCACGGTGTGGTACCTGGTAAATCAGCATACCCAGTTGGGAAGATTGAGCTGGAAGTAGCCTTTGGGGATGAGTATGACTCCAGAGCAGAAAAATTAACCTTTGAAGTGGTTAAGATCAAAAGCCCATATCATGCTCTGTTTGGGCGGCCGGCTTATGCCAAGTTCATGGCTCAGCCGTGTTACGTATATTTGCAGCTCAAGATGCCGGGTCATAAGGGCACCATTACAGTACATGGGAGCCGGAAGATAGCCTTGGAATGTGAAGAAGGTGATGCCACCTATGCTGAATCTGTTTGTGCAACAAAGGAGTTAAAATTCCACAAGGATCATGTTGACCCAGCGGACATGATGTCATTAAAGAAACCAACAACAGAGCATGGGCTGGAGTTGAAATTCAAATCAGCTGATGACACTAAGATGGTTGACTTTGTACCTGGCGACTCATCCAAACAGTTCATCATCAGCGCAAACTTGGATCCGAAATAGGAAAGCGCGCTTATCGAGTTCATCCGTGAGAACCGGGACATCTTTGCATGGAAACCTTCAGACATGCCGGGTGTCCTGAGGGAACTCGCTGAGCACACTCTTAATATCGATCCAAAGTTCAAACCTGTCAGATAGTTTCTCCGACGGTTCAATGAAGAAAGGCGCAAGGCCATTGGAGAAGAGGTGGTCCGGCTCTTGGCAGTCGGGTTCATTGTGGAGGTCTTTCACCCCGAATGGTTAGCTAACCCAATGCTTGTACTAAAAAAGAATGGCACCTGGCATATGTGTGTGGATTACACAGATTTGAACAAGGCTTGTCCGGCTGATCCTTTTGCTCTCCCCCGTATTGATCAGATCATTGATGCTATGGCGGGTTGCGCACTGTTGAGTTTCTTAGATGCTTATTCCGGTTATCATCAGATTAAGATGGAAGTCAAGGATCAAGAGAAGACATCTTTTATAACTCCTTTTGGAGCTTTCTGCTATGTGTCTATGCCTTTTGGGCTTAAGAGTGCCCAGGCGACTTACCAGCGGTGTGTGCAGAATTGTCTTCACGATCAAATTGGGCGCAACGTTCATGCTTATGTGGATGATATAGTGGTGAAATCCAGGGAAGAGGAAACCTTGGTCATAGACCTGAAAGAGACTTTTGATAATCTTCGGGTTTACAAGATGATGCTTAACCCGGCCAAGTGTGTTTTTGGATGCCAGCCGGCAAGCTCTTGGGTTTTTTGGTGTCTAACCGAGGTATTGAAGCTAACCCAGAGAAAATCAAGGCAATGACATCTCTAGCCAAACCAACCTGCGTCAATGATGTTCAGTGACTGGCGGGTCGTGTGGCTGCTTTAAGCCGGTTCATAAGCCGGTTAGGGGAAAAGGCTATGCCTCTGTATCAGTTGATGAAGAAAACAGATGTTTTTGTTTGGAGCGATTCTGCGAACGCTGCTTTTGAGGATCTGAAGGCACAACTGGCTGAGCCGCCAGTCCTGGCTGCTCCAATTGAGAAAGAGTCGCTATTGTTATACGTAGCTGCCAACTCACGGGCTGTTAGTGTGGCTATTGTGGTAGAGCGCCAGGAGGCTGGCAAAGAGTATCCAGTTCAGCGGCCGGTTTATTATGTCAGTGAAGTGCTAATTGAGTCTAAACAATGATATCAACATTGGCAGAAGCTTGTTTATGGGGTGTTCATGGCGAGCCGGAAGCTTAAACATTACTTTCAGGGACATCCAATCACTGTGGTTAGCTCTGCTCCTTTGGGAGACATTATTCAAAACAGAGAAGCCACGGGGCGAGTCGCCAAGTGGGCAATTGAGCTTAGGTATCATGGGTTGAAGTATGTTCCACGTACTGCAATTAAGTCTCAAGCCCTGGTTGACTTCATCAATGACTGGACAGAGATGTAGATGCCAGAAGAGAAGACGGACAACACATATTGGACTATTCATTTTGATGGATCCAGGCAATTGGAAGGCTCGGGGGCTGGAGTCGTGTTAACTTCGCCACGAGGTGATAAATTTTGTTATGTGTTACGGTTGATGTTTCCATGCACTAACAACGCAGCAGAGTATGAAGCCTTGCTCCATGGTCTTCGAGTGGCAAAGGAGATGAGCTTGAGCCAGGTCAGATGTCTTGGTGACTCAGATCTAGTGGCTCAACAGGTATCTGGCAAGTGGGATTCCAAAGACCCTCTCATGGGGGCTTATCGCCGAGAGGTCAATTCTGTTGCAGGATATTTTAAAGGTTATCAGGTGGAACACATTGACCGTCGAAAGAATGAAGCGGCTGATGCTTTAAGCCGGCTAGGGTCTCAGCGTAAGCCGGTGCCACCCAACACCTTTTTGGATGTTTTGCATAACCCCTCTGTCAAGTTGCCCACAGAAGAAGATTTAGTTGTTCCTGACCCGGAGGCGCAGTTGGTAGCGGCTCTTCATGTAATCCTAGATTGGACGATGCCGTTCTTGGCTTACATGACCCGGGGAGAATTGCCAGCGGATGAGACCCTGGCTCGGCAGATAACCCGGCGATCTAAGTCCATGACGATTTCGGATGGAGAGTTGTTTCATCGCAGTGTTTCCGAAGCGTTTCAACGGTGTGTTTCCCCCGAAGAAGGTCAAGAAATCCTTCGTGAGATCCATGAAGGCGATTGCGGTCATCATGACAGGTCAAAATCTTTAGTGGCCAAAGCGTTTCGTCACGGTTTTTACTGGTTGACAGCTCACGCTGATGCAGAAGATCTGGTCAGTAGATGTGATGGATGTCAAAAATTTGCACGACGAGCGCATGTGCCCGCTCAAGAGCTCCCGATGATTCTAATCACTTGGCCGTTTGCGGTCTGGGGGCTTGACATGGTGGGACCTTTTAAAAGGTCTAAGGATAAAAAGACACATCTCTTGGTGGCAGTTGATAAGTTCACCAAATGGGTTGAGGCAAAGCCTCTGAGTAAGTGTGATGCAGCCACAGCGGTTCAGTTCATCAAAAAAGTAATCTTCCGTTTCGGTTTTCCACACAGTATTATCACAGACAATGGCACTAATCTGTCCCAAGGGGCTATGGAAGAGTTTTGTCAGCGAGAGCACATCCGGCTTGATGTTTCTTCTGTAGCTCCTCCTCAATCCAATGGTCAAGCTAAGAGAGCCAATCAGGAAATTTTGAAAGGGCTAAAACCCCGGCTTATGGTTCCTTTATAGCGAACGCCGGGTTGTTGGGTAGAGGAATTACGCTCAGTGTTATGGAGCATCAATACTACGCCCAACAGGTCTACAGGTTACACACCTGTCGGGGGTTGGGTGCGACATATGCCAAAGGATGGCTTATCATGGTGGGAGCGAGTAGAACGTCGCCGGTGCCTGAAAACAGGATAAGGCGAAGGCATGCACGCCGGCGAACCTTACCCAGCTTCGGGGCTCTCCGTGGAGATAACACCCCTACTGCTGCTCTGCGGGGTCTCCGCATGATCACTATGGCAAAAGTGTGTACACGGTTGCTCCTTGAGCTATTTCCTGGAGGTAGGAGAAGGCAAGGCTAGCTTTCTCCTACCTATATGATCTGGTCTAGTGCTAATGGATTCGAACCCTTTGCATGGGTGCCCTGGGGGTTTATATAGGCCTACCCCCCAGGGGTACAATGGTAATCCGGCTGGACGTGGGCCCAGCCGTCAGTCTCTCTGGCCGCCTTCTTATCCGCCGACTCCTGGGGCCCGCCGACTAGTGGGCCCCGCTGACTGTCTCGGTACGGAGCCGACAGGCCGCGTCCGCCGCGGGCGGGTCTTGCCGGCTGCAGACTACTGTAGCCGTGCTTCTAATTACGCGGGCTCGGTCATGGGGTCATGTCAACAGCTCCGCCGTCTGGCGGGCGATCACTATTGCCACTCCCTGTCGCGTCTGGTTAATGGCGCGTGGGGCCCGTGGGAGGGGCTGGCCGACTCCTGGGGGCCGACTCCCAACTAGGCCGACTGGTGGCGCTCTCGCCGTCTTCTGTACGCCCGCCGACTGGTGGGACCCGTCGTCCCTGGGTCGTACCGGCAGGCCGTCGTGGGCACAGGACTCCGCCCACTAGGGCTGACGTCAGGTCCGACATGGCAACAGTGCTGCGCCGGGCGGAGATCTCCGCGGGTACGGCGTACTGTGGCCACGCTTGCCCTTGGAAAAGGATGGGAGTGGACCTTACTATGGCCACTCCCCGTCCGGTCCCTCTTTATGAGGGCATGGGGGTTGTTGGCGTCGCGGGCCGACTCCCCATGGACGGCTTCTCTGGAAGTCGCCAGTTAGGAGTCGGCTCATCCTGAAGTCGTCCCCGGGACTCGGCCGCGAGTGGGCAGTCGGCTGCCTCGCCGCCGACTCTCAGAAGGCGGCTCTTCGTCCTGGGGTCTTGAGGGGCGCAGCCTGCCCCGATGTCTTGAAAGGTTCTGGGCCTGGGTTAGCCTACCCGTGGCCCATTACTCCGGCAACACCCTTTTTCATGGTTTACGGAGCAGAAGCAGTGTTGCCTAGTGACATCCGTCATGACTCGCCCCGTGTGGCGGCTTATGTTGAAGCTAACAACGAAAAAGCTAGACAGGATGCGCTTGACTTGTTGGATGAAGAAAGGGACTTAGCAGCAGCACGGTCAGCAATTTATCAACAGGACCTGCGTTGTTATCACAGCCGCCGGGTTAAGTCCAGGACTTTTCAGGAAGGCGACTTGGTGCTCCGGCTCATCCAGGATCTTTCAGATGCACACAAGTTATACCCACCTTGGGAAGGACCCTTTGTGGTCAGTAAAAATTTAAACGATGGGTCATACTACCTCATTGACGTTTGAGAGCATGCAGACTCACGTAAGTCGGAAGAGGAGACCCGCCGGCCATGGAACATTGCTCAACTTCGGCCATATTACACCTGAGCCATCGGCTCTCAACATGTACATACGTTCACGTTATATATACTATGATAAGCAATAAAGCTTATGATCGTATCCGAATCTAGCTGCAAATCTCAAGGTCACTTGGGGGCTTCCTGTTCAAACATAGGTCGTATTCGAACCAAAGAGAACATAGCTGTCGTAACCCTCTTGATTGGCTCAAGGCCGGGGGCTTCTTGATCGTATCCGAATCATAGCTTAACCCCTTTTGAGTCGGACTTGGATCGTATTTGAAACAGGGTCGTTAAAAACCTCTAAAGGTCATTTGGGGGCTTCCTGTTCAAACATAGGTCGTATTCGAACCAAAGAGAACATAGCTGTCGGTACCCTCTTGATCGGCGCAACGCCAAAGCCACTGGGGGCTATATGGTCGTATTCGAACCTTAGCTTAACCCCTTTGGTCCGGTTTACTGATCGTATTCGAATCAGAAACCCCCAGCCTTTTGAATACAGAGTTAAAATTATGTTTATTATCTGTTGCTTGCCTTTTAGCTTTTGTTGTTTCAATATTACAAATAAGATAGCCTGGTTTTCTTCACCGGCTCAATTATTGGACAACACAGCCGCCCGGCTTATTCAAGCCGGTGGCTCAAGGATCCAAAGTTCACCACCCGGATTATTAAAACCGGTGATCTAAGGATCAACAAGGACAAGGTATGGTTCTTACTTATACGCACTTACCCGCTGCGTTAACTCAAGGATTAGTATTAACCCTTATCCTTTCTTTATATTTGTCTCTGTTTTTTATTGAGGTAAATATATTGGCTGTAAATTAGGGTGTTTAAGCCCGTTTGGTTCTAAACCGCCTTGCCAGTCTTTTTCTTGTATTCATAGGAACAGAGTTCAAAAATCGCAGAGACAAACAGTAAACAATGCATACATTGACATCTGGAAGCAGATTCACATAGAAGTATTTTATGCACGATGGCATAAGCAAACATGCGGTGTTTTAGCAACTAAGTAATTACAAGGCTTTATAAGCCTATGAAGATGATCATCGTCCCTCCCTTGCCGGTTCACCACCTTCTGTTTGCTGGAAGTTGGATTTTGACCAATCAAAGCCGTTCATGGCGACAAATTCGGCTTCGTCGTCAATCAGGCTGACCGGGTCAATTTCCGGGGAAAAGGTATCTTCTCTCACTGGTGGGATCAGATCTGCTACTTTGTATGAAGGAGTGGCCATCTTCTTATTTTCACTATCAAAACCTGGCTGGTACTTGTCAACATTGGTGTCATCTCCAAGACTAGTCGCCTGAGGCCGGACTTCGCGTACACACGCTATGAAATCATCTTGATCAAACGGAGACCCGTCCTCCTTCACAGTAGGGTAACCTCTTGCTACGTCCGTCGGGTCTAGGTCTGGCACCCAAGCCATGGAGCAGCTTAGGGCAGTCAAAGCCCCGGCTCGCGCGCAGGAGCGTTTTAATTCTTGGAATCTGGCAGGAAGGATGGACAGCTTCTTCAGGACATCGCTAAGCCGGTTGGGTCCTTGATTTGCAGGAGAGATAGCGGCCAGAGCCCGTTGTGCACCAATATAAAATTGTTCAACCAAGGTGTATACTGGCTTCAGTTTAATCAACGGGTCTTGGCTCATATTTTTACTTCGCGGACCTGCATACATTTTTAATAGAGTAAGTTGGCGGATTATACTCCGGTTTGACAAGAATTATACGAAAGGTCAAATCAGGCAGCTTACCAAATATAGCAGCGACCATCTGAGACACCCGGCCCTTTAAACCGTTTAGCCCTGTTGAAATTTCTTTCAGAGCTGTTTCGGCCGTCTCAGCTCGTCGGGTCAGAAGTGTTTTCTCATTTTCCCAAACCTTCTCCTTGGCAGGAAAGCTGGTCTTCAAATTTTCCATTGCAGAAAGGCTCATTTGTAGTTTGGAAGTGGAAGATTTGATTTCGGACTCCTGACTTGCTAGCCGGGTCTTTGAGTCCGACAATTGAGAGATCAATTCAGACAAGGTATTATGTGAAACGTTCAGATAAGTCAAGACTTGGTTTCAAATTCAAATATTCAAATTCAAGACTCAAGTCTCAAAGTACTTTACGAGTAAACCACTTGACACTTGGGGGCTAATGTATGCCAAATCAATTTTTTACGACTCTACAAACATATTTAAAGTCCCAAGTCCCTTACAAAGTAACAACACCTGGCACTTGGGGGCTAATGTACGTAGTTCAGCAAATTTATCAAGGTTAAACCGGAGGATTAAGTATTTTGAAGACAGTTTTAAATTCTAAAGTACCGATTCATTGATGGTCAAAATAAACCGGTCCTTGGGGACTATAGGTGAAGTTTTTGTTTCTATCAATATCAGGCAAAGATTCAGAGGTAAAAGTCTCGGACTGTACTTTAAGTCTATAGGTTATTCTGTTTCTCTCATAATCTGAAGACTTGGGGGCTGAAGGAATATTAGTAAACCGGAAACAACCTACCTCATACTTCTACTGAAGCTGCTTGACCATCTCGATCTCAGACTCACGACTGGAGTGTACATGACTGAGATAGCTGGATAAGATATCACTGGCATTGAGACGGTCATAATTGGCAACATCAAAGTGAACCTTTTGGCTCTCCAATGCTTCTTGCTTTGTTGTGCATCGAGCCAACACCGTTGGGTTCCCCGGCTCAACAAAGCGGCTCCCAGTAATTTGAACATCTTGAACACGTGGAGACGGTGGGTCGGTTGAGCTTGACGGTCCAGCTGTAGAAGGATTCATAGTGGCTTTGTCAAGGGACGGCTCCGGAGGATTTGCTTCATTGACAATAGGCGGGTCTTCTGGGGCGTCAGTTAATGGAGAAGGCGGCCTACCCGGGTCAGATGCTAGTACTGGCGGGTCTTCCGCCGGTTTTGCTGCCTTCGCCTTCTTGGATTTAGCCTCACCACTAAGGAAAAAATATTGCAGGGTTGTCAGCATCAAGATACAATTGATCAACCCGGAAGAAAAGAGGATTTCTGATTACCCAGGAGTAGTCTTGAAAGCCAGAAATTGTGTTTGTGATGAGTCGCCTGAGGAACGAGACACCTCCTGAAAAGGTAAAAGAAAGGAGTTAAAATAAATACAAGGAGCAGGATTCATTAAAACAAGTTAAGGACAGTAATAAGTAAACCTCGTTCGGGCGTTTCCGAGGGGTCTGTTGAAGGACGACAACCGGTTCATCTTCAATCTCAACTTCACGGCGGCTTTCATGTTGCTGCTTTTTCAAATGAAAGTTGGGATCCAAGTGAGCTAAGGGTTTAGAAAACCTTACTTTATGGATCACTCGTCGAACTTTGTGTCTTGGTAAGGGCTCTGAGTCGGAGGAAATGATAGTTACCTCTACTTCCCCGGCCTGACTAGCCCCAGTGTCATCCTGGTAAGGATCAGTGTCAATAAGATTGTTAAAAAGTTGGCCAAGGGAATCAAGGGCTACCTCCGAGTCAGACGTGTCATCAAGTTTCATTAAATCTTCAACAGTGGTTTTCTTCTTCTTCTTCGTTCTCCAGGTCGATTTCTTGGCGTTCATGGCGGCAAGTTTCGCCTTCTTGGCAGCTTTGTTATCATATTTCACTTTCCAAAAGTCAGAGTTGGCCTACAAAGACAAGAGGAAGGATCAGTGATAAACAATACGGCTGGACAAAATACAGAGGAAAAAAGATCAGAATGTCCTTACTTCTAGTACCGGGTTAAGCTTACAGAAGGGATTTAACCCAACAACACTGCAATCTTCATACTGCGCATTCACTAGAAGGTTTGACATTGCGACAATGTCCTCCTCGGTTAGTTGAACCGGGGTATGATGGAGAGAGTCGTGCGGGTCTCCACCATACTCATACATCAATTTTGAACGACGGCTTAATGGAATAATCCGCCATGAGATCCAGCAGCGGGTTAGATTGACTCCGGTTAAACCATTCCCCAACAAACCGTTGATTCTTCTGATAGATGGAAGCAGCTTCTTGCGTTCAGCAACGGTAAGTTTATCTGGCAGGGCGAACTTGGGGTCAAGACGATCAGGGCGGTAACCCGGTAGTGGCTTCTCGTTGGCGGGTGAGATGTCCTGACAGTAAAACTAAGTTTGGTTCCAGTCCTTTGGGTGACTTGGTAAAACTATGAGAGGGAAGACAGCACCCTGCCGGCGCTTAATTGAGATGCCTCCAGGTTCTAAGCTAAGGCCATTGGTGCACTCGTTCTACCGGTTCAGATAGAATTACTCTCTAAATAGTTCCACAGTCGGCTCTTGCTGAAGATATACCTCACAGAGCACTTGGAAGTTACAAATATTGGATATGGAATTGGGTCCAATATCCTGAGGATGGAGTTTGAAAAAGTGAAGAACTTCTCTAAAAAACTTTGAACCGGGCGGTGAAAAGCCCCGGTTCATGTGGTCAGTAAAAATGATCACATCGCCGTCTTTTGGATTGGGTCGTTCTTCTTCCGGGTCAGGAGCACGGTAAGACATGATGCTTCTTGAGGGCAGAAACCCAATGAGGAAGAACTCTCTTAAACGCTCCTCAGTTATGGTTGAGGGGACCCAATTGCAGATGGTGGGTGTCTTTGACGGCATGACGTGTAAGGGACTGAAAAAGGAAAAACAACATGCCGGTTCAATTTACAGTTAAAGGTTGAAGTTGTAAAACAAGTAACGGCAGCTTAAACTAAGGGCTAATGACATATAAGGAAAAGAAAGCCGGAGTGGTAAGCTGCCATGACTACAGATTTTCTCAGAAAGCAGATTCAGCTAAGTGTTGGCATAAACAAGTTTCACCAATATATTATTACTATTTTGGATCAAATGGCTGTCCCAAAAAGAAAATATTCTAGACCTAAAAATCCAGTACAGATGAGTTTATCAGCTAACAAAGCATCTATACAGGAGAAAGAGATCTACTTCTATCAAAAATGAATGCCAAACAGCTACCGCAACAGTTCTACACTATCGGACGATCAGGAAAGGGCATCGCGGGTGAAATCTACCAAGAGTTTGTGACGAACACCGATGAACACCAACGAACTCGAGAAGCCGTAATGCAGATCTAAGGCAGAGAAGGAAAGGGACTTACCAATGCAGGGCTACTGCGGAGGTTCGTCGCGTTTCTCTAGTCAAATCAGGTCGATGCAGCGGCCTGAGGTGAAGAAGACGAGGAGATCTGCGACGGCGGTGGCAGAGCTCGAGCGGCAGCAAAAAAGCGAGAGGAGGAAGACGACCGAAGGGGGAGAATTAAAAAGGCCTAGGTCGTGCCTATTTATAAGGGAGTACGCAAACAGGCGGGCGCGAAAATCAAGGAGACCCGAATAATGATTATCCAACTAAACGGACGCCACGATTCTCAGAAGGCATTAAAAAAAATGAAAGATCCGTTGGAAGATGACGTCATGAAAGTTTTCTGTGTTTTTAGAAGATGACGTCACGGCGGGTTATAGAAGTTTTCAGACAGAGGATGGATTCCACCTAAGTATTGAAGATTGACAAAGAACAAAGTTCAAAGTCAATCTGGGGCCTAATGTTGGGGATATTACTACCGGTATGACCCGCCCAGGAGGGGCCGGGTAAGGCCTAATGGCAGGTTACATAAGAAGCCCGATAAACATTCAAGATGATAGTCTACTAAACGTATAGACGGCCCAAAGGCCTGGGGCCGGCTTAAGGCCTGATACTGTAAACCGCCGTATGTAAGGAAAGACTTGTAAAGAAAGGCATGTAAAGGAAGTCACCGAGCCGGACACGATTATGAGCCGACTGGGACTCTCTAGGCCACCAGGCGTCAACCCATGTATATAAGGGGACGACCCGGTGGCAGTTTAGGACAAGAAACAACCAAGTCGATAACCAAGCCGGCGAGTTAAGCCTCTTGGAGATCGAAACTTCAGCAATACCAATCCCAACTAGTCGTAGGCTTTTACCTTCATCGTAAGGGGCCGAACTACTATAAAAACTCTCTCGTGTGTCCTTTGTCCCGATTAACCCCTTTAAGCTTCCTAGTGCGATGGCCCTACGACTAAGTCCTTGCTCTAGGACATCTGCCGTGTCAACTCCACGACAAAATGTAGATTGATGCTACATAATCAACTACCAATCCCTGGAAGTACAAGCGTTACAAGACAAAATGTACTGACAAGAGCAATGGGTTACACTTCTGCACTGGCATTGTCTGTGTATTCTACTTGTTGGTAAGATTAAATATAGATCTGATCTTTTTTAGTAAATGGTGGGCGAGGGAGATAAGATGCAGAATGCTACAAAATGAACCAATCCCTCTTCCCATAATACAAGAGTGTTTTCAACACTGGTGTACTGTACAAAACATTCTTATATTATGGGACAGAGGGAGTAGCTGTTAATGTAAGTACAGTGATAGACCACGTTCAGTCCTTACAAGAGGACTGCAGAGCTAAACCTCTTCAAAAGCATTGGGTTGATTCTAAATTTATTTAAGAGTCCATACGGATCTTATAATGTCCACCAAATGGACGATTACGAGGCTAACATGTGCAGTGATGCTACATAATCAAATAGCTATGAAAGTAAGTATGGTCATACATGGCAAGAGGTACTCACAAGAGCAATGCAGTGTGCAGTATAGTTGCGAGATTCTATGGTCCCTTGAGAACGAATGTTCTTCTGCTAACAGTTTTCGTACAAGTGAGACATTAAGGCAAATGCAGAAATGTAGTTCAAATTGTGATGTGATATCATAGACAGTACCTTATGCTGCGGCCGAGACCAATGTGTAACAAGATTATTCCAGTCACCGTCGGATAAATGTAGCACCAGAGACTTTACAGAAATTTCGTTCAGAGGCTTGCCATCAAAGTGCGCTTGCCTCAGGTAGGAATGATACTTCATCAACGAGTGCTTGAAAAGCGCAACCAACCCTTGCTCGTCATCACAATCCAGTTTGCTCCTCACCTATTTAAAAGAATGAAATCTTGTGTCTTCTATCAGCAGAAACATATGCAGTAATGACCATGAATAACATTAGTACATTACTGACGCGTAAGTTGCGGAGGAAGACTGGAAATTGTTCTGTGTCTGCAGTATAATCTTTCCATGAAGGAAAGATGCGCACAAAGTTCCTGACAACAACATAAGCTTCGTCTTCTAAACTGGGAAGAAATGGAACAGGGGTCCTATTTGCTGCAATTGGGGCTCTCTTTAGTTCGAAAAGGGATTTGGCAACTGGATTTGGTGTACTCTTTGCTGGAATGGGAGTTTTGCGTCGTACAACTGGTGCTATGCCAACTGGCATAATCATACTGTTTGCTGCAGTTGGGGACTGCTGAGTTGGGGCATCAGAAATGACCAGTGTAGTAGGGCTAGAGTCTGCTAGAGTTGGGGTATTTTGTGGGTCAGGTGATATTCCAACTACACCTAATGGGCTATTTGATTTATCAGGTGCCACTACCTTTTCCAAATACTTTGCTTGTGCTCCTCCACGATCAGCAATCACCCTCTTCCTTTTGAACGTCTGATACACAAGAACAACATTTGAATGGATAAATATGGTATGATGATAGATGGAATATGTACTGAAAATGGATAGGCAGGGCGTATTCACATACACGATGTGTAAACTAAGCTAATTGCAGTTCAACAAAGTAGAAGCAATGCAAAGCATCAGTTGCAAGATATGTGCGAGCAATGTAACCTTGGAAAGTTAGACCAAGTACCTTGATGGGTGAATAAGATAGGGCATCTTCCTCTGACTCCTCCACTAGGGAGCTACATTGACTTAGGTCTCCCTCTAGCTCAGAATCACTATTAGGATCATATTCTGAGCATGAATCTGTAGGTGGAAGTGTTTGCATTGCATCCAGACTTGATTTCAGTCCCTTAATGCCAAGTTTGACAGCCATGGCATTGTTTTGCTTTATTCTTTTCATGCGTGCAAGCTCATAATCATTATGACGCTGTTCAGAATCTGAGATTCATGAAAACATAAAAAGTAGTCAGATTATCAATAGAATGCATTGCGGATTCAACTCGGAGAGTGTCTCCCCATAAACCCCTGCATATGCAAAGTTCACCTCCCCAACCGTGCTGACCAAACCACACACAGAAATACAAACCCCTTATGTCTCTATAACAGGCAGGCACACATTTCAAAACTGAACTAGGAACATTAGAATCATATGAAATTCGTATTTGAACAAATAAACTAAGCAACTATGAGTGGCGTAATGTTTAGCTTCAAGGGTGGAGTGTTGGTAGTGTGACACAAAGCAAGTAGGCAGATTGTATTCCATGTAAAAGATCGAAACCTATGTAAAAGCTGGAAATGACACTTTCTTTCTATACAATGCAGTGTTCATTACCTACACA
Organism: Triticum urartu; assembly: GCF_003073215.2. Lineage (NCBI taxonomy): Eukaryota > Viridiplantae > Streptophyta > Magnoliopsida > Poales > Poaceae > Triticum > Triticum urartu. The sequence continues at coordinate 107,052,815 of NC_053027.1, forward strand.
TGATGGAAGAGATCACATAGAGAAATACTATTGACAACGGTTCCAGTATGCAATGCAGTGTTCATTACCTACACATGATGGAAGAGATCACAATGACACTTTCTTTCTATACAATGCAGTGTTCATTACCTATACAATGCAGTGTTCAGTCATGTCTACGGTTCCAGTATGCATAATAGGGTGGTCCACCCTAAAAGAATATTGACAACAAATATGACAAGGCAAGCACAGATGTAGTGAATCAATCATTTACTTGTGAGCTTACTAGGACAAGTATGCATAATTGTAACTGCAGTAAGAGACCGTCCAAAATCTGAATGAAGAAGTTTGTCTAGCACTTATTGTTTGCAACTAATCAACGTGAATAATTGGATATTATATCGAATGAGTAAGAAAGACATGTAAAATTGTCAACAAACCTGGCTTGCAGTAGTAATCTGGGTCAATGTGACTACGACCAACAATCCAAAATGACTAGTTTCTGTTCCGAGGGACGGAATTTTGAAAACCCTGTGAACTTTAGAGGTACTAAAGATTACCGAAATACATCTGAACCATTAAGTGTAGGTAGCACTGAGCACACAACAAACCCTAATGACAGTCCTGCCTAATGAGTAATGAATCAATTAGAAAATGGGTGATGAGGAGTGGCTGCTGAGTGTTGAGGACGTATCTCAGGATAAATCGGGTCGGCTTGGTGGGTGCTGCACGCCTAAGCCCTGAACGGACTGGGAAGGTAGGCACGGCGGCGCGCCTGGGCAGCGGTGACGCTATTGGGCGAGCGGCTCCTGGCCTCCTGTTAGTCCGGCGTCTCCTCCTAGAGTCATGCCGTCCGGGGATGGCAAGTCGCCGGCGAGGCAGGCGGCTGGGGGCGAGTAGAGATCGGAAGCGCGCAGCAGAACAGAGGGGAATCGGGGCCTAGGACGACCCAAAATCCCAGGGTGGGCCGGCCCACCGTGGGCACCCTGTAGAGATACACACCCGAGCGTCGAACATGCATTTTCGAAACTAATTTAGGAACATTTAGCTAACCAATTAAAGAACTCTGTTTTAATAATATCAGATTCGTATTTGAACAACTAAGCTTGTTTAGCTTGATGGGTGGAGCAATGTTATTATGACACGAAGCACGTATTCTGATCGTATAGTGATCATAAAAGGGGGAAACTCTAAGAATATTTTTTTTAGAAAAAGAGGGTTTCCCCTACGATTTCTATTAAAGGAACCACCACGGAACCAACATGATCAATTAAACCCTAAGCATGATCAATTAAACCGTATTATGGCTGTGCCATGGCAGATTTGAAGCTGCAAACCGGAGAAATGATATTTAGCATCCATTGTTTGCTTCGAACTAAGAACTAAATTCTAAGAGCTGAAAAGAAAGTAGAGTAACCAAGTTAAGATCTATTTTCTGGTTGAGATCAAAAAGTTGAGGAGATATGAAGTACCACCTCTCTTGCGGTGCCGTGTAGGCATCGGGGGTGCGATGGCTGTCGGTGGCGTTGAAGCAGATCTGCGATGGTAGACGGGTGCATCGGGGGATAAGTCCCGTTGCGGTGGAAGAGAAGGTCGTGTGAGCGGCCCCGACAAAGAGGATGACGGCGCCGATGAAGTGGGAGGACGCGATGCAAGGCTATTGGTCCATCGTCATGGATGAGAAACGTCCATCTCTAGCAGTGGATGACGCGGTCTTGGTAGGCGCTCCGGCATGGTGGAGGACGGTGGCGATGGATGTGGTGGAGGGAGGCGGCGATGGATGGGGTGGCGGACGGAGGCCGGTGTGGGGATGGGGTGTTCTAGCGCGGACGGTGTATGAATGGGAAAATGGAGGGAGAGGTACGGGGAACCATGTTTTTGGGACGCGCCTGCCTGAAATATGGGAAAGTTACGAACTTAGCCCCCGTTTAAAATTTGGACGTCTCGTCGGTTGGGGATAGGACGGTAATCTCGCATCTCGCCAATATTTGCCCAGAGCGATTTCGGGTGAGGAGAGGGTGGTTGGCGCCCATGGTTAGCGCCACGGTGTATGAACGGGGCTGACAGGTAGGGCGGTTGTGTCATGTCGGAGTGAAGTTACAAACCTGCCCCTATTGAAAATATTTGCCTACATCAATTTCGGCCGAGTCAAGTTTGTTTTGCCGGCCACCGTGTATGAATGGGGAATGGAGGGAGAAACAGAGGTCTTTCGGATGAGCTTGAATCAAATGAGTTTTGCCGCCCATGTTTGACGCCCACCATGTCGGAATGAGCTCAGAGGCGGTCGTGTCACGTCTAATTGAAGTTACTAACCTACCGCTATTTAGAGCAGTGGAAATCGGGCTGATGGATTGTCCGTGTAATGGGTAGACAGTAATTTCCATCTCCCAAACACTTGGCTTCGGGTAGCCGACGTGGGAGTGGACATTTTTTGTTTCTTTCAAATTTTGGGACAATAAGCATCCACGTTTACCCTGGCAACTAAATTTGAATCCATTTTGTATTCCTATATGAATCTTTATAAATCATTCTATGTGTTTTCATATATCTTCAAAAGGACGACAAAGATGTATTCCACTGTCATATATGAATATGGTTTACAAATGCCGATACTCAAATTCAGAAACTAGAATCCAGTTTAAGGTGAATTCGAATATTTGGAACACTTCATGTCCAACTCAAATGTCACACGCAGGATAATGTGTACTCCCATTTAGATATGTACACAAGCGATGTATCAAGATTCAAATACCAAGTCAATCAACCAAGAATGTACAGAACTAACAGACATATAAACACTTATAGAGTATATGGATCAATAATATCAACTAACATACATAAGCTAGGCCGCTGTACTTTTTTGGCTACAACAGCATCCTTTTCTTAGCCAGCATCTTGGCCCTTTCCGATGCGTGCCACTTATGGTCCATCTATACTACTACTATTGCTGAATGCACATTCAGCCCGATTGACATATTTGTAGGTCTGGCACAGCAATCCAAATGAAATGTCTCCGAGTCTTATCAATTAATACAGACGTGTGCTCAAATAAAACTACAAACCAAAAAACAAAAAAAACAATTATTACATGATCTCTAAAACAAATAGTTTGATTGATTACATGAACAGACAACACAAAGGTTATTCAACTATGGAAAGAACATTTCACCTATGATTTACCAAGTAGGAATTTAATTTCCTTTTTTCCTTCAGGACCTTAACAATATGGTCAGTCTCAGCTTGCTTCGTTTTGAAATCCACCAAATATTTAATGGTTGTCTTGAGTACTTCTTGTGATTGTATTGTTTGCTTCCTCAACATGTCAACTTCATCTCTAAGTGCAGAAGCAGAATCTCTTTCTACCACTAGTTTAGCCTCTAGAGCATCAGCAGTTGGCAATTCATAATGCACGATTGGGCCAGTGCCACTACTGTGGGATGATGCAACGTCCATGGGGACCTTGCTCTTTGATCTTGGGCTAACCTGTTTTGCCATTAAAGTTCCGATTGGATTCAGAAAAGTTGAAGTTAGCAAAACATCTCAACTGGGAGTTATAACAGCAAACCAGTTAAACAAACAAGGAATTAAAGAGTTTCAATTGGATGCTGAAAAGTAGTTATTAACATCATTATAACCCGCTGTTGCAGCAGCAGAGCAGTTAAACAAACAAGTAGATATTTAAGTTAAGGCAAATAGGTAATTCTTAACAGTAAGTATCAAACACATAGATAGGCGCAGTCTACAATATGATTAAAAGGATGTGCCATTATGTAACAAGTAGCAAACTAAATTAAGCCAAGCAACGTAATTGAACAATTTTGCAATAAGTGGCTAACTAAAATTCTGAGAAGCAGGTAACTGAACTTACGCTAGTTCTTTGTACAGGCACACTGCAACTTCTTTTTCGCTTATAAGGTTGTACGAAGGAGTCCATGGCATCAATTGCTTCGATACACAGTCCCAATACTTCTTTCTTCCCACACTGCATGGGTAAGTCGAATGGTTAATCTGGTAAGATGGTGCGTCCTTGATATGTTATATGAGGACGTGTAGTCAGACTAGTTGTAGCCAAACACATCACACTAGCTTTTACTGTATATTTCATGCGATTACTTTTGGCATATCGAGATCTAAGCAATCTACAATAGGATGAAAAGATTGGCATCCTTCACATTATTGGCGAACTCAGTTCATAGAAACAAGCAATTCAACCATTCTGTGGGTAAATCAAAAGCGCCACTGGAATATTTTTCACTATCCAATCTGTAACACCCACGATGCGGCTGTATCTCCCACGTGTCGGAGCACGACTTAGAGGCATAACTGCATAGTAGGCATGTCGCAAGAGGGGTAATCTTTACACATCCCATGTACTGAATAAGAAAGGGATAAAGAGTTGGCTTACAATCGCCACTTCACACAATACATAAGTATAGCATTACATCATCCAGAAAAAAAACAAGGTCCGACTACGGAACCAAAATAAAAGAAGACCACCCTTAATGCTAGATCCCCGATCACCCCGACTGGGCTCCACTACTGATCAACTGGAAATGAAACAACACAACGAACATGATCTTCATCGAGCTCCTCCTTGAGCTCGGTTGCGTCACCTGCACGGTTATCGTCGGCACCTGCAACTGTTTTTGGAACTAATCTGTGAGTCACGAGGACTCAGCAATCTCACACCCTCGCGATCAAGACTATTTAAGCTTATGGGTAGGAAAAGGTAGTGAGGTGGAGCTGCAGCAAGCACTAGCATATATGGTGGATAACTTACGCAAATGAGAGCGAGAAGAGAAGCAAAGCACGGTCGTGAACTAGAAGTGATCAAGAAGTGATCCTGAAATTACTTACGTTCAAACATAACTCCAAAACCGTGTTCACTTCCTGGACCCCGCCGAGAAGAGACCATCACGGTTACACACGCTGTTGATGCATTTTAATTACGTTAAGTGTCAGGTTTTCTACAACTGGACATTAACAAATTCCCACCTGCCCCTAACCGCGGGCACGGCTTTCGAAAGTTCAAAACTATGCAGGGGTGTCCCAACTTAGCCCATCACAAGCTCTCACGGTTAATGAAGGATATTCCTTCTCCCAGAAAGACCCGATCAGACTTGGAATCTCGGTTACAAGACATTTCGACAATGGTAAAACAAGACCAGCAAGACCGCCCGATGCGCCGACATCCTAATAGGAGCTGCACATATCTCGTTCTCAGGGCAACACCGGATGAACACTACGTACAGCTAAAACCAGCCCTCAAGTTTCCCCGAGGTGGCGCCGCAAGTGGCTCTGGTTCGGACCAACACTTAGACAAGCACTGGCCTGGGGGGGGGGGGTTAAAATAAAGATGACCCTTGAGTCTGCAGAACCCAAGGGAAAAAAGGCTAGGTGGCAAATGGTAAAACCAAGGTTGGGCCTTGCTAGAGGAGTTTTATTCAAGGCGAACTGTCAAGGTGTTCCCATTATAAACCAACCGCATAAGGAACACAAAATCAAGGAATATAACACCGGTATGACGGAAACTAGGGCGACAAGAGTGGAACAAAACACCAGGCATAAGGCCGAGCCTTCCACCCTTTACCAACTATATAGGTGCATTAAAGTAAACAGTATATGTAATAATGATATCGCAAACTCCAGCTTCACCTGCAACTAGCAACGCTATAAGAGGGGCCGAGCAAAGTGGTAACATAGCCAAACAACAGTTTACTAGGAAAGGTGGGTTAGAGGCTTGACATGGCAATATGTGAGGAATGATATAGCAAGTGGTAGGTATCGCGGCATAGCAATAGAGCGACCAACTAGCAAGCAAAGATAGAAGTGATTTCGAAGGTATGGTCATCTTGCCTGCAAAGTTCTCCGAGTTGACGATAGCTTGATCCTCGTAAGCATACTCAACAGGTTCCTCGAACACGAACTCGTCTCCTGGCTCTACCCAAAGCAAGAGCACAAGCAAAGGAAACCACAATCAACCACGGTGCAATGCGCAAGCAACATGATGCAAAACATGGCATGATATGAGGGATGTGATATGCAATGCATATGCGTGCTCCGGAAGGAAAAGATTGAACCAGGCCTCAAGTTGGCAAACCAAGAGTGCCTCTGGAAAGATGAGTTGATTTCGGTCGAAATTGATATAAAGATCGCCGGAATCGGATGCACGGTTTGCAAATGGCAAGCAAAAGAATAATGGCACAATTCTGCAATTAACAACACGATGCCATCTACAATGCAACAAGAAACTAAGTTACTGCACTCCAACATACCAACAAAGCTCATGGGAGTGATCTACTCAAGATGCTTGACAAAAGATGAACACTGAACTACGTCTAAATCACACAATAGCAGGTTCAAACAAGCATGGCAAAAGTGCAAAAGATAACAGCATCACAGACTTAGTGAAAATACTAACATGTCAGGAATTAACATCAGGAAGCAATGTTTAGAGCAAGATAACAGCATGCTACAGGAACAGAACATAGCAATACAAGGCATGGCATGAATCTACTCAAAGCATATAAACAAAAGTCCCTTACTGACCATAAGCCGAAAAGTATCATAAGATATGATGGCACCCATGTAAACATAGCAAGTTTCGTTAACAGATTCAGACTTAGCAGAAAACTGGACATGGCAAAAACAGAATTATGAAGGCATGTTTACGAGCTCGATTCACTCATCACAAGGCATTGCATGACAAACTAAGCATACACCCAGCAAGAAGACATGATCAAGAAGCTAACCATGTCAAGACCAATCTCATAGCATGCATGGATCAACTACAACAACCTTGGCAAAATTGATTAACACGTAAACAATCTGCCAGGAACATTTTATAGCAAAAGTAGAGCAAGATTGAGTCATGCTAGGGCACACCATAAATGCAAACAAGGACATGGATGGATAGAGCATAACAATATCTCAAAATCATCCTTACTGAACATACTCAAAAGAAGCATGGATCTCTCTGTAGCAACATGAATACTTGGCATAAAAATAACATCAGGGAAATGACTTAGTGAAATTCTAAGTCCCTGAAATCAGCAACATCACGAGAGCTACTTTGCATGCATGTGCTAGCCACCACATTAATCACAAAAATAAATGGCATACACCCCTATAAATATGGCATGGCATATAACAAAACACATGTAGAGCTCATGCCCATATGCAGCACACAATAATCATGGCAAAAATGACAAATGCTCATAAACTGCTAAGAATCAGCACCTAACATTATGAAGCACTCTTGAAATAGCAATTAGGGCATCAAGATGGACTCAAACAAGCATGGCACAATGGAACAAAATGAAGAGGAAATCCAGATGAACATTTTGATATATTATGCATGCAAAACGGAGCAACGGTCATGAAGTTACGATGCGATGAACATGGCCTGAAAATATCACAGAAAAAGACTTGGAAGAATTTGACCTCGCGGAAGCTGGACGAGGATGTTCCGGGACAGAGGGATCCGGGCACGGGGTGGGGTTTGGTTGGCCGAACTGGTGGATCTGGTTCAATCTCTGGGATCTCTATGGAGTGGAGGGAGTTCGCCGGGGAAGATCGCCGACGAGCGAGGAGCGGCGGATCCGGCACCGCCGGAGGCGAGGGCGCGACCAGGCGGCGAGAAACGGCGGCTGGACGGCGGAGACGCGGCTCACGGCGGGGTCGGCGAAGGGCGGAGGGGCGGCCAGCGAAGGGCGGCGCAGGCAGCCGGGCGGCGGCGCTCTCACACGCGGCGGCGGACGGCGAGGCGAACAGCGGCAAGGTGGCGGCGGAGAGCGGGTGGCGCGGGCACGGCCGGATGGTCCCGCGGGGGCCTCGGATGGGCCTAGGCGGGCCGCGCGGTGGCGGAGCCGGCGAGGACAGTGGTGGCGCAGGAGTGGACGGGGCGCGGCTGCGGACGCGTTCGGCGCCGTCCGGACGTGTCCGGCGCGGAGGGAGAGGGAGGACTAGGGTTTTCATCCGCGAAATTTTGGGGAGGCAGACATATTTATAGGTAGAGGGAGCTAGGGGAGTCCAAATGAGGTGCGGTTTTCGGCACGCGATCATGATCGAACGACCGAGAGGATGGAAGGGGTTTGGATGGGTTTTGGGCCACTTTGGAAGGGTGTTGGTCTGCAACACACACGAGGCCTTTACGGTTCCTCGGTTAACCGTTGGAGTATCAAACGGACTCCAAATGGCATGAAACTTGACAGGAGGTCTACCGGTGGTGTACCAAGGCCGCTTGGCAAATCTTGGTCCAATCCGAGAACTTTTAACACCCGCACACGAAAAGAGGCAAAAGGGGGCGCTGGAGGACATATCAGTGTCAGATTGCAAAACGGACAACGGGGAAAAATCTCGGATGCATGAGACGAACACATATGAAAATGAGATGCACATGATGACATGATATGAAATGCATGACACGCAAACAAATGATAAGGCAACAACTGCAAATAACTGGAAGACACCTGGCGCAACGGTCTCGGGGCGTTACAACACTCCACCACTACGAGAGGATCTCGTCCCGAGATCTAGGATGGCACTAGAGGGAAAAGGAAGAGAAGAGGTAAAGATAAGTTGCTTCTTTGACAAACGAGTGAAACCAAAGAACCTTGAAAGGTTGAACAACTTGAAAGAAAGAATACCACGGAGATGATCGAAGTTGAAAACACTCCGTTGGAAAAGAGGAACAAGGAAGAACAAATTCGTACAGCACTTCGGTTGAAAAGAGATGCAAGACTTGATAAGGCGAAAAGAACTTGAGCAGAGTACACAACACTCCGGTTAAATGGAAAAGTAAAGGAAAGAACATGATGTTGACAAAACAAGATGATGGGTCGAACAGAGCAGCATCACAATGCCTCCGGAAGAAATGAGAGAATGGAATGGAATGAATGGAGGAGAAAACAATATCTTCTACCTCGAATGAGCTTGAAAAGCATCTTTAGGAGAAGGGTCGAACGGAGTTGTTGGAAAACCAACAACGAAAAGAGTAAGCTTGTAGTGGGCTTATGGAGAACATCTCAAAACTATGAGGTGAAATTCTGCCACTAACAGAACCAATAGATTGGATTGATATCAACAAGGAGACGAGAAATCTATTTCACCGGGAGGATAAATGAAGAACTTGGGTCATTTATAAGCACCATAAATAGCAACAATCCTTAGGGAAAGCTTTAGGTGAAATATAACCCAAGATAACTCCAATGAAGAAAGTGATGGGTTTAAATATCTCCTTCTTGTGAGTGAAGAATGATATATTACCACCTCAAAAGATAAGGGAGAACAATTGCACTCCGGATTGCAAGATGAAGAAAGCTCGAGCTCCTTTGAAAAGAATCTTGATGAACGCTTCGAGAAGGAATTAAATCCTTGATGAACCAACATGTAGAGCCTCCATGAAGAACTCCGTTAATAATAGGATGATCAAACGGGATGAAGGATGAAGAGAAAAAGGTTGAAGCTTTGCAATGATTAGATGGATCTTCGTGATGATGAGAGCTTGTAAATCCGGGAAAAGAAAGATGAATCAAGTGAAACCGAGAATTTGATGAGCCTCCGGAATAAGGAATTGAGTTTACTCGATGAAACAAGAATAAGAATTACATTATGCTCATCCTTCACCAATTAAATTGATGACAAACAATGGATTTGGCATACTACTTATTCTCGATGAAACAAGATTGAAGAGAGATATTTCTCAACTTGGGAAGGTCTGCAACGAACCACCGGTAGGATTTGGGAAGAATGAATGAATTGATACGGTAACGAAGGAAGAGAGATCTTGAATGAACCACCGTAAAAATTGGAAATGAACGAAGTGAAGGGATGAATCACCGGTAAGAATTAAAGAACGAATGAAGATACTTGAGAGAATTTAGACACATGAGAACGAAGAGATCACGAGCTGAGTAGAGAATAATTGAATGATGCACCGGTAAGATTTGGAGAAGAATAGCTGAAGGCTGAGGATGAATAAACCCGAAATGATGGCCTTCGGAGAATCAAACTGAAAAGAATCTTTAATTGCTCCGGAAGGGTGAAAAGCATTCTCACAAAAACAATTATGAGAGGATGGCATCAAGGTTGAACTTTGTATCTTGAAGAGAATTTAGCAAGATTGAGAGAAAAATCTTCTTCAGTCTTCCAAATCTGAGAATGACGACGAGAAACACCACCTTGAATTGCTGAGGCACTCCGAAATGACAATTAGAAAGGTTGAACCGATGATGAAAAGAATGTGAAAGATCTTGGAGAAGGCATTTGACTGATGATAATTCATTCTTACGTCAAACTTGGAAAAGAATTTGAGAGTAACTCCGGTAAAGTAGAAGAGTCAGGTAAGATCCTAGGAAAAGACCTGTGGGTTAGGGCCCACTCAAAAGATACACCGTTGAATGATTGCTTGAAAAGAGAGATTGCACCGGTTGAATTAGATGGCTCAAAAGAGATAACATCCTCAAAAGAATTTGAATGAATGCAAAGTGGAAACACAAATCTTCGAGATATCTTCAGCACTCCGGAACAAATGAATAGCGAGGAGTGGATGATTAAGAGGTGCACCGGCATGAGAAAGCATTTGAAACGAGGAAAAGGATGTGATCAACAAAGCTTGAATTGAATCCACTGGAGAAGAAAGAGAACGAATAAAGATGAACTTGAGGCTCCGTTAGGATCTTCATGAGAATCACCGGATACGAACATTGATTGAAAAGAATGAAGAGACTTCACATCCATAAAAGGGTACTTGATTAAGAAATCTGAGTCCTTGAAGAAAAAGGGGGGGAGGGCGGGAAAAACAAAGGTAACTTGAGGACGGATGAAATGAACAACGTTGCAAAGAACTGAGAATTGATCTCGCTAATGTTGAAATGATCGGATCCACTTGAAGAGAAACACGCCGGTTGGAAAAGCATTAGCATGGAAATCACGATAGGCAAGAAGGATTTGTATTCACATAGGAATATGAGAACATCGTTTAGGAAAGGTATGGAACCAACATTTGACTTCAAAGCAACTCGAATACCACAAATCAAAACAAAACAAAGGATTGGCTTGCAGAATAAGCCGAAACAAACATATGATAGAGATTTCGTCCGAAGTTTTTGTGGTGGGGCCCACACGGGCTCGATCGTACAACACCATCATGTACAAGGCAGTGCACATGACATACGAAGCGTCGCCGAGTCAGCATAGACAAGGACTCTTTAAGACACAACGAGACCACTGTAAAACCAACCGTGGATAGGCGGACCACTAGACGTCGAACCCCAATCTCATATCATGCATCTGATGGAAAGATATCCTAGGAGATACTTGAATTCCCACTTATAAACTCCCGAAATTTTCTAGTTATGCAATCAGGTGTTGGGGATATAGGGGAAGCATAATATCTCACCCAAAACTAACAAATCCTACATCCAGCTGTATCCATCCTTCAACACATAACCAAGAAACCTTCGGAAATCATTTACCTCAACCTTCGAAAAGCATCCGTTATACGAGTTATGGCAATACTCCCGAACTCCCGCCCTAGTACTGGGTGGTGTCGAGGTTATCTCACCAACAACTGCATAAAAGAGATTTTCGATGTCGGCGAAACTCAGGTATTCCAGAACTGCAATGATAAAATTGTGACGACAACACCTCAGAGCTCAACTCCCCGGGACACTGCCACAACCCCTAAATGTCAGGAGGCACCAAGAACAATGTTCTCGTCACAAAACCATCGGAACAATTCCAAGATACCCACGTGATCCTAAATTTTTTTTAGTGAAATTTGAGGAGAGAAGAGTCAAAACTCTACGTCAGGAGGCCTCACCAGAGCAACGAAGGGACTGAGGAGTAAAAATAATCCTACTCTCCGATATATATGATCCTATAAGACTCAAAACATTTTTCTAGACTCAACAACGCCAGCGATTCGATCAAGCAGGGGGCTCCTAAGTCGGGGAAGGCTCTGATACCAACTTGTAACACCCATGATGCGGCTATATCTCCCATGTGTCGGAGCACGACTTAGAGGCATAACCGCATAGTAGGCATGTCGCAAGAGGGGTAATCTTTACACATCCCATGTACTGAATAAGAAAGGGATAAAGAGTTGGCTTACAATCGCCACTTCACACAATACATAAGTATAGCATTACATCATCCAGAAAACAAATAAGGTCCGACTACGGAACCAAAATAAAAGAAGACCACCCCTAATGCTAGATCCCCGATCACCCCGACTGGGCTCCACTACTGATCAACTGGAAACGAAACAACACAACGAACACGATCTTCATCGAGCTCCTCCTTGAGCTCGGTTGCGTCACCTGCACGGTTATCGTCGGCACCTGCAACTGTTTTTGGAACTAATCTGTGAGTCACGAGGGCTCAGCAATCTCGCACCCTCGCGATCAAGACTATTTAAGCTTATGGGTAGGAAAAGGTAGTGAGGTGGAGCTGCAGCAAGCACCAGCATATATGGTGGATAACTTACGCAAATGAGAGCGAGAAGAGAAGCAAAGCACGGTCGTGAACTAGAAGTGATCAAGAAGTGATCCTGAAATTACTTACGTTCAAACATAACTCCAAAACCGTGTTCACTTCCCGGACCCCGCCGAGAAGAGACCATCACGGCTACACATGCTGTTGATGCATTTTCATTAAGTTAAGTGTCAGGTTTTCTACAACCGGACATTAACAAATCCCCATCTGCCCATAACCACGGGCACGGCTTTCAAAAGTTCAAAACCCTACAGGGGTGTCCCAACTTAGCCCATCACAAGCTCTCACGGTCAACGAAGGATATTCCTTCTCCTAGAAAGACCCGATCAGACTCGGAATCCCGGTTATAAGACATTTCGACAATGGTAAAACAAGACCAGCAAGACCGCACGATGCGCCGACATCCTGATAGGAGCTGCACATACCTCGTTCTCAGGTCAACACCGGATGAACACTACATACAGCTAAAAACCAGCTCTCAAGTTTCCTCGAGGTGGCGCCGCAAGTGGCTCTGGTTCGGACCAACACTTAGACAAGCACTGGCCCGGGGGGGTTAAAATAAAGATGACCCTTGAGTCTTCAGAACCCAAGGGAAAAAAGGCTAGGTGGCAAATGGTAAAACCAAGGTTGGGCCTTGCTGGAGGAGTTTTATTCAAGGCAAACTGTCAAGGGGTTCCCATTATAACCCAACCACGTAAGGAATGCAAAATCAAGGAACATAACACCGGTATGATGGAAACTAGGGCGGCAAGAGTGGAACAAAACACCAGGCATAAGGCCAAGCCTTCCACCCTTTACCAAGTATATAGGTGCATTAAACTAAACAATATATGTAATAATGATATCCCAACAATATCCATGTTCCAACATGGAACAAACTCCAGCTTCACCTACAACTAGCAACGCTATAAGAGGGGCTGAGCAAAGCGGTAACATAGCCAAACAACAGTTTGCTAGGAAGGGTAGGTGTCGGTGTCAAAACCGGCGGATCTCGGGTAGGGGGTCCCGAACTGTGCGTCTAGGCCGGATGGTAACAGGAGGCAAGGGACACGAAGTTTTACCCAGGTTCGGGCCCTCTTGATGGAGGTAAAATCCTACGTCCTGCTTGATTAATATTGATGATATGGGTAGTACAATTGTAGATCTACCATGAGATTGGAGAGGCTAAACCCTAGAAGCTAGCCTATGGTATGATTGTTCTGTATGTTGTCCTACGGACTAAAACCCTCTGGTTTATATAGACACCGGAGAGGGTTAGGGTTACACAAAGTCGGTTACAATGGTAGGAGATCTGCATATCCGTATCGCCAAGCTTGCCTTCTACGCCAAGGAAAGTCCCTTCCGGACACGGGACGAAGTCTTCAATCTTGTATCTTCATAGCCCAGGAGTCCGGCTGAAGATATAGTCCGGCCATCCGGACACCCCCTAATCCAGGACTCCCTCAGTAGCCCCTGAACCAGGCTTCAATGACGATGAGTCCGGCGCGCAGATTGTCTTCGGCATTGCAAGGCGGGTTCCTCCTCCAAGTACTTCATAAAAGATTTTGAACACAAAGATAGTGTCCAGCTCTGCAAAATAAGTTTCCACATATTGCCATAGAGAGAATAATATTTACACAAATCTAATCTGCTGACGTATTCCATAGTGTGACGCACCACGGCCAAGCCTTTATTTGAATCGTTTCACTATCCCACCTCAGCGCGTTATGCGAGGCGGTTTCCTTGGCACGTCTTGTTAAAGCAGAGATCGTGTCCCTTATTCCGAGATTTCTCATCAATACGGGCGTGGGTAACCCAACTGCGCCATTGATTATGGCGCTTGGAGATAAGCGAGTTTTACCAGGCTGGTGGGGACACGTAGTTGCGTCCACCCATATAAGGGGATAAGTATTTACCTTTTCACCTACGCCTTCTTCCTCCTTCGCCTATCCATTTTCGCGCACTCGAGCTCCAGCGCCCAAGCCCGCACTCCCCACCTCAACCTTCTCCAGCCATGTCCAGAGCGGGAGGCAAGTGGATGGTCTCCTCCATTACGGAGGGACACATCAAAAGACTAAGGAAGGATGGATACTTGTCTAACGACATTGCGCACTGGCTTCCTGAAGAGGGGCAGCACATCCCCACCCCTAGGCCCCATGAGAGGGTGGTGTTCCTCCCCCATTTCCTCCGCGGACTGGGCTTCCTTCTCCACCCATTTGTCCGGGGGCTCATGTTCTACTATGGCCTGGATTTCCACGATCTGGCCCCGAACTTTGTCCTCAACATCTCGGCATTTATCATCGTGTGCGAGGCTTTCGTCCGCATCCGCCCCCAGTTCGGCCTATGGCTCAAGACTTTCAATGTCAAGCCAAAGGTGGTGCGCGGCAACCAGGCGGAGTGCGGAGGCGCCATGGTGGGCAAGATGCCCAACGTCTTATGGCTCGAGGGCTCCTTTGTGGAGACCCTGAAGGGGTGGCAATCGGGGTGGTTTTACATCACCGAGCCGCGCGACCCTGAATGGGTCACAGCCCCTGAGTTCCGATCCGAACCCCCTACGCGGCTTACCTCCTGGAAGGAGACGGGCCTGTCATGGGGTAAAAAAGGAGAGTTGACCAGACTCCAAACATGCGTCCAAACCCTGGTGAACAAGAAGCTCAAACTTGTCAACGTAGTCCAGGTTAGGCTCATCCGCCGGATCCTCCCGTGTCAACAACGGGCTTTCAACCTGTGGGAGTTCGACCCGGCGCGGCACCGAACTCTGAGCAGGCTCTTCGACACGACGTATGAAGATGCCTGGAAGGTGCTTTTCAAGGGCGCCGAGGCCCCCGCATCCGCTACCGAGGATCACGGATTCAGTACACAGCGTCACGCTCATGCGGTAAGCTGTTTTTACCTTTTACAGGGTATCAGTTTTTTATAGTTTGACTCCATGCGGGATCTAAGCTCCCTTACCTTTGACAGGATTGGCAGGAGACGTCCGGACAGATCAACTGTCCGGATCCTTTGCCCAAAGGCCTAGCGGACGCTCGTTTGACAAAGCTGCTGGTCCCGGCACCCCATGTGGTGCCGGAGAAGAAGGCCACGGGGACTCGAAAGAGTGCCCGGTGCCCGGAGGTGTCGGATTCATCATCCGATGACTCCAAGACGCACTCCTCCCATGAAGACGAGGAGGAGGAAGAAGAGACCTCTCCCCCTCCAGCGGGGGAAGGGAAGAAAAGGAAAGCCGCCCCAACTGGGGAGGCTGAAGGGTCCAAGAAGGGGAAAACCCTTCCTCCGGACTACTCCACCAACGCCAACAACGACAAACAGGAGTGGCCGCTCAGGGCCAATCCCTTGGCGAAATCGTAAGTATCCGGATACCAGAGTAATTTATAGTATTCCTTTATTGCATAGCTTTCCCTTATGTCGAATATGATTATGCAGCCCACCCAAAGACCGGATCGACGGGTCGTCGAGCGGTTCACTGGACTCGTCGGATGTGAATTCGCTTCCGACGGCTTCCTCCCCCCGCCCTACGGACGACGCCGAAGTGTTGTCCCAACATGTTCCAAGCCGGGAGGAGGTGGTCCTGGAGGCGCCGCGAGGCGACCTCCCGGACTCCAGGAGTAAAGGGGATAAAACCCCCCAGGGCTCCAAGTTCGGCTCTAGGCCGGACACCGCTCCGGAACCTCAAAGGTTCCAGAATCCAGCGGGCGGCCTCCATCCAAGAGGAGCAAGCCCTCCGTGCCAGTGACCCCCGTCCAACCGAAGGCGCCGGACAGTCTGTTGGAGGTGCTCAAAGGCGCCTCCATCGACGAGGAGCACAGCACCATTATGAGTGCGGTGGTCCAGAAGGTTCAGTCCACCAAGAGCGGACTGACTGAAGCTTGTACTAGCCTTTTAACAGGCTTTGAGGTAAGTAAAAAATGTGTAAATAATATTACCACATAGACAGTAGCCCCTGATGCTCTGTTTGGCGTTCGGGAAGAGAAGCCGAATAGAGGATCAAATTAAATACGCGGGAGTCTAACAAAAAAGAGTCAATATGCGTATGCAGGCTTCTCTGCTGGCGTCCGCCGTACTAACTACGGAAGTGGACACGCTAAAGCAGAACCTCGAGCAGTCCGAGCAAGAGCTCGGGCGTGTCAAGAAGCAGCTCGAGGACAAGGAAGGTAAGAAATACCTTGTTTAAATAGATATATATATAAGGGTGCAATTGCAAAAAATGACAGGATTATCGTGGCTATTGTAGGGGCCATGTCGGAGGTGGCGACCCTTAAGCAAGCGCTGCTCAAGGCTGAGAAGAGGGCGGCCACGGAGCGCACCGAGCGGGAGAAGTATGAGGCCCAGGTTGGCAAGGTGCAGCAAGAGCTCCAGGCTCTCATGAAAAAACATGAGAGTTTGGAGCTTGACTCGAAGACGCGAGCGTCCGAGCTCGCGATGGCTATTGAAAATGCCAAGTCTGCCAAGGCCGAATCCCAGAAGACCCTCCAGGAGTTGGATGCGGTGAAAAATATAGCGGCGGGTAAGGCATTCTTTATGCAAAGCAAACACGTAAACGTAAGTTACTTGTTACTTACCAGAATCCGGAGCTCTCCAGGAGCATTCGCAGATCTTCCCCGTAGCGTGTGCGATGCCGCCGCATTCTATCGAGCCGAGGAAGGCAACTCGACAGAGAAGGTGTTCTGGTCTCAGTATGCTGAGGCCGGACACCCCGTGCCCCTGAGCGACCAGCTGAAGCAACTGGTCGAGCTCCACAAGGCGGCCGAACAGGCCATGAAGGGCCTCATCGTTCGGCTTTGGCCTGGAGAGGCTCTGCCTTGGAGCTATTTCGGGCTGGTGCGGCGGCTGGTGGGGGCCTGTCCAAGGCTCGAAGTCATCAAGCGCTCCGTCTGCATTGAAGGTGCCCGTAGGGCACTTGCCCGTGCTAAGGTGCACTGGGGCAAGCTGGACGCTGAGAAGCTTGTGAAGGACGGGCCACTGCCGGGGAAAGAGCATCGCAAGCCCGAGAATTATTATACGGATGTTCTGAAGGGTGCCCGCCTTGTGGCGGATGAATGTTCCAGGGATGTAATATTTGAGTAAAACTCGCTCGGTTTGTCCTGTGCGCTGAAAACTTGTTCATATGCGCTAAGCAATGCTGTTGGAATTTAAAATATTACCTTCTGTGCGGTTGTTTATCAATTCTGAGAGATGGCGAGTCGTCGGCTTCTGCCCCCGTGCCGCTAGTGCTGGGGTGTTTGGGGATAAACCTGAGCGCTCTTTTCCCCATGTTTGGGTCCTTCGAGGGAGGCGCTCAGCGCAACGAACAAGGCAATCGGACTATAATGCGTGAACACTCTCACTTAGCCATAGAATTCTATAATTTTAAATTTCGGCGAAGCCCCTGGTATTCGGAAGACCGAGTTCGGGGCGCTATCCACGCCTTGGCCGGACAGAGCCGACTCCTCGCTCTAAGCGGCATAAGTCTTTAAGGACTCGAAAAACCTCTCGAACAGCAACCGGCTCTCGCTTCATCATGACAGTCAGTTTTAGCTTTCTCTACTGAGGTGCTCGACCCAGCTCAACTGGGGCACAATCGCAGTAGTTCTCCTAGTGCTACCTTAGCCGATATAGCAGAACGTAAGGCACCAAAACATAGGAGCCGGGCAAACCCAACTATTGACCCAAGACATGATTCGGAGCCGATGCATATAATGCTATAAGTTTGGGGTGCCGCACTTGTTAAAGTGTTCGGACTTCTCACACCATATTGAGGGGTACTAAAGCCCCTGGCGTATTTTGGCCGTACCAAAGTGTACGGGTGCAGCATGTCATTAAGGAACATATATTTGTAAAAAAAGAGTAATGCAAAAATAGACAAAAGCTATGCATTGTTTATTAAAAAGGGCTGCGGTCAAAGCAGAATGATACAAATAATGCGATAAGAAAAAGGTTGGACTATTTAACATGTCCGTTCCAGGGGCAGGCTGCGGAATGGTAAGCGAAACAGGTATACTGCTCGTGATAGAGACCACCTGGGAGTTCCGTAATGCGGCATGGCTTGTCTGCCTCCCTGGTTCTTGCATCGTTTGTGCGGCAATTGAACTGTCGAACAGGCCTTCCGAAGAGTGGAGTCCTGAAAGTAAGAGAAAATTAAAAAATCGGCAGCCCCTGGTGCGGTTTAAGCCGTGTTTCGGGCGTGCCGTGATGGTGCCCCTCCCCCTGCACCAATGGTATTTCTAGAGAGTAGTTATGTACGCGAAGTACTGGTGTCGCATTTTTGCGAGGGCTGGGGTTGGGGCCGCATTGCTACGCCTGGTCGGAATGTGCCAGGCGGTCTTGTTGTAGGTTACTCCGGGCGCGCTTGATGGTGTCCGGACGTTTAATGACCGGACTGGAGAACTTCCTGGAGAGGCTGCTTTGTACTTCCGCAGCAAGGGCCGCCGTGTGCTCCTCCATTCAGAGAGACCGTTTGGTGTTTCCATTGACCGTAATTACTCCTCGAGGGCCTGGCATCTTGAGCTTAAGGTATGCGTAGTGCGGTACCACATTGAACTTGGTGAATGCGGTTCGCCCGAGCAGTGCGTGATAGCCACTGCGGAGTGGGACTATGTCGAAGATTAACTCCTCGCTTCGGAAATTATCCGGAGATCCGAAGACCACTTCAAGTGTGACTGAGCCTGTACAGTTGGCCTCTACACCTGGTATTACGCCTTTAAAGGTCGTTTTGGTGGGCTTAATCCTCGAGGGATCTATGCCCATTTTCCACACTGTATCCTGGTAAAGCAGGTTCAGGCTGCTGCCGCCGTCCATAAGGACTCTAGTGAGATGAAATCCGTCAATAATTGGGTCTAGAACCAATGCGGCGAATCCGCCATGATGGGTGCTAGTGGGATGGTCCCTTCGATCAAAGGTGATCGGGCAGGAGGACCATGGGTTGAACTTTGGGGCGACTGGCTCTACCGCGTATACGTCCCTTAACGCGCGCTTCCGCTCCCTCTTGGGGATGTGGGTTACGTATATCATGTTCACCGTCCGCACTTGTGGGAGAAAACCCTTCTGTCCACTGTTGTTCGGTGGCCGGGGCTCTTCGTCGTCATCGCTATGCAGCCCCTTGTCAGTATTTTTGGCATTTAACTTTCCTGCCTGCTTGAACACCCAACAATCCCTGTTGGTGTGATTGGCCGGCTTTTCGGGGGTGCCGTGTATCTGGCACAAGCGGTCGAGTATTCGGTCCAAACTGGATGGGCCCCTAGGATTTCTTTTGAATGGCTTTTTCCGCTGACCGGATTTATAGCCTCTAAATCCGGCATTAACTGCCGTATCCTCAGCATTGTCGCCGTTAATGCGGCGCTTCTGCTTGTTGCGACGCGACCTGCCACTACTGTCCCTGGTATCCGAATTACCAGGGTTCTTGGTCATATTGTTGCTACGAGCAAGCCAGCTGTCTTCTCCCGCGCAAAAGCGAGTCATGAGTGTCGTGAGTGCTGCCATAGATTTTGGCTTTTCCTGTCCAAGGTGTCGGGCAAGCCACTCATCATGAATATTGTGCTTGAAGGCTACTAGGGCCTCTGCGTCCGGACAGTCGACTATTTGATTTTTCTTTGTTAGGAACCGTGTCCAGAATTGCCTGGCCGATTCATCTGGCTGCTGAATTACGTGGCTTAGGTCATCTGCGTCTAGGGGTCGCACATAAGTGCCCTAGAAATTTTCGAGGAATGCGGCTTCCAGGTCCTCCCAACAACCGATTGATCCTGCTGGCAAGCTATTAAGCCAATGCCGAGTTGGTCCTTTAAGCTTGAGTGGGAGGTATTTGATGGCGTGGAGATCATCGCCGCGGGCCATATGGATATGAAGGAGATAATCCTCGATCCATACCGCAGGATCTGTTGTGCCATCATATGATTCGATGTTTACGGGTTTGAAACCCTCGGGGATTTGATGATCCATTACTTCGTCTGTGAAGCATAGTGGGTGTGTGGCACCTCTGTACTGGGCTATATCACGATGTAGCTCCAATGAGCTTTGTCTACTGTGTTCGGCCCTGCCGGATTTGTGTCCGGCGTGACGGTTACCGTCTCGAGTCGTGGGGCGCCCACGCGATCTGTAGATCGATCTTGTTTGCCTTGCCTTGTCCTCCAACATATCTCACAGGTCAGGCGCATTTTCTCATGCCTTGGTACGGGGTGCGGCTTGAGTGGAGGGCCGAGAGGCCTCTCTGTCGCGGCCACGAGGTGGTCGGTCAGCCGTATCAAGTGCTGGTGATGTAGGTTTAAGTGCTTCCTCCTCTAATCGAGGTAGCAACCTGCGCTTTGGGTAGCTCTTGGAGGGGCATTCGAGTTTATGCTCTTCGGCCGCAAGGACATCAGTCCATCTGTCGACTAGCAAATCTTGATCAGCTCTAAGCTGTTGCTGTTTTTTCTTGAGGCTTCTTGCCGTGGCCATAAGCCTGCGTTGAAAACGCTCTTGCTCGACGGGATCCTCTGGCACGACAAATTCGTCGTCGTCGAGGCTTGCCTCGTCTTCGGAGGGAGGTGTATAATTATCGTCCTCGACCTCTCTGTCTGCCGCTCTCTCATGAGGGCTGGCTTCTCTATCCTCCTGTGCTGAATCTTGCTGGAGGGGGTTTTCTTTGGCACTCTCCGGAGTATTATTATCTCCCGTGCCGGAATCTCCGTGTTTGCTTTGGCAGGATTTTGAGCGGCGCCGCTGACGCCGGCGCTTAGGCTGTTTCTTGGAGGGGTCATCCTCCGCTGTTCCATCGCCATCTCCTTCTTTTGGGGTGTCCACCATGTATATGTCGTATGACGAGGTGGCTTTCCAGGGCCCAATAGGCACAGGTTCTTCATCGTCTCCTGCATCGGCGTCCATACCGTCGATGTCTTCGAAGTCGAAGTCGAGCATGTCGGTTAAATCGTCGACAGTGGCTGCAAAGTGGGTGGTGGGTGGGCTTTGAATTTCTTCATCATCCGTATCCCAACCTTGCTGACCGTAGTCCGGCCAGGGCTCTCCTGATAAAGAGAGAGACTTTAGTGTCTTCAGAATATCGCCGAAAGGCGAGTGCTGAAAGATGTCCGCGGCAGTAAACTCCATGATCGACGCCCAATCGGATTCGATCGGTAGGGGCGCGGAGGGTTCGGAGTCCAGAGAGGAGTCCGACTCCTTGGAGTCACGAGTCTCGCGGAGTGCAGGGCTGGTATTCGGCTCGATCGCCGTTGGGATCGTAGCCCCCGAGGCGGCGTCCAACCACCCATCCTCGATCGGCGCAGTTGGCTCCAAATTAAGGGTCGAAGCCGATGCGGGTGCGGCCTCCAGGGCACTGTTCGGCGGCAGAGCTAGATCATGCTCGTCATGACAGTGCGGCATGCTCGGCAGTGGCTTGAATCCGTCGAGGATCAAGTCCCCGCGGATGTCAGCCGTGTAGTTTAAACTTCCAAATCTGACCTGACGGCCAGGGGCATAGCTTTCGATCTGCTCCAGATGGCCAAGTGAATTGGCCCGCAGTGCGAAGCCGCCGAAAATGAAGATCTGTCTGGGGAGGAAAGTCTCACCCTGTACTGCATCGCTATTGATGATCGTAGGAGCCATCAAGCCTAACGGCGACGACACAGAGGAACTCTCAATGAAAGCACCAATGTCGGTGCCAAAACCTGCGGATCTCGGGTAGGGGGTCCCGAACTGTGCGTCTAGGCCGGATGGTAACAGGAGGCAAGGGACACAAAGTTTTACCTAGGTTCAGGCCCTCTTGATGGAGGTAAAACCCTACGTCCTGCTTGATTAATATTGATGATATGGGTAGTACAAGAGTAGATCTACCACGAGATCGGAGAGGCTAAACCCTAGAAGCTAGCCTATGGTATGATTGTTCTGTATGTTGTCCTACGGACTAAAACCCTCCGGTTTATATAGACACCGGAGAGGGTTAGGGTTACACAAAGTCGGTTACAATGGTAGGAGATCTGCATATCCGTATCGCCAAGCTTGCCTTCTACGCCAAGGAAAGTCCCTTCCAGACACAGGACGAAGTCTTCAATATTGTATCTTCATAGCCCAGGAGTCCGGTTGAAGATATAGTCCGGCCATCCGGACATCCCCTAATCCAGGACACCCTCAGTGGGTTAGAGGCTTGACATGGCAATATGGGAGGCATGATATAGCAAGTGGTAGGTATCGCGGCATAGAAATAGAGCGAGCAACTAGCAAGCAAAGATAGAAGTGATTTCCAGGGTATGGTCATCTTGCCTGCAAAGTTCTCTGAGTTGACGATAGCTTGATCCTCGTAAGCGTACTCAACGGGTTCCTCGAACACGAACTCGTCTCCCGGCTCTACCCAAAGCAAGAGCACAAGCAAAGGAAACCACAATCAACCATGGTGCAATGCGCAAGCAACATGAAGCAAAACAAGGCATGATATGCGGGATGTGATATGCAATGCATATGCATGCTCCAGAAGGAAAAAATTGAACCAGGCCTCAACTTGGCAAACCAAGAGAGCTTCTGGAAAGATGAGTTGATTTCGGTCGAAATCGATATAAAGATTGCCGGAATCGGAAGCACAGTTTGCAAATGGCAAGCAAAACAATAATGGAACAATTCTACGATTAACAGCATGATGCCATCTAGAATGCACAAGAAACTAAGTTACTGCACTCCAACATAACCAACAAAGCACATGGCAGTGATCTACTCAAGATTGCTTTGACCAAAGATGAACATTGAGCTATGTCTAATCCACACAATAGCAGGTTCAAACAAAGCATGTCAAAAGTGCAAAAGATAGCAAGCATCAAACTTAGTGAAAATACTAACATGTCCAGGAATTACATCAGGAAGCAATGTTAGAGCAAGATAACAACATGCTTACAGGAACAGACATAGCAATACAAGCATGCATGAATCTACTCAAAGCATATAAACCAAAGTCCTTACTGACAGAGCGAAAAGGTCATAAGATATGATGGCACCCATGTAACATAGCAAGTTTTCGTTAAACAGATTCAGACTTAGCAGAAACTGGACATGGGCAAAAATAGGAATTATGAAGGCATGTTTAGAGCTCGATTCAACTCATCACAAGGGTGCATGAAAAACTAAGCATACACCCAGCAAGAAGACATGATCAAGAAGCTACCATTGTCAAGACCATCTCATAGCATGCATGGATTCAACTACAAACACCTTGGCAAAATTTTGATTACACGTAAAACAATCTGCCAGGAACATTTTTAGCAAAAGTAGAGCAAGATTTGAGTCATGCTAGGGCACACCATAAATGCAACAAGGACATGGATGGATAGAGCAATACAAATATCTCAAATCATCCTTACTGACATACTCAAAGAGCATGGATCTCTCTGTAGCAACATGATACTTGGCATAAAAATAACATCAGGGAAATGACTTAGTGAAATTCTAAGTCCCTGAAATCAGCAACATCACGAGAGCTACTTTGCATGCATGTGCTAGCCACCACATTAATCACAAAAATAAATGGCATACACCCCTATAAATATGGCATGGCATATAACAAAACACATGTAGAGCTCATGCCCATATGCAGCACACAATAATCATGGCAAAAATGACAAATGCTCATAAACTGCTAAGAATCAGCACCTAACATTATGAAGCACTCTTGAAATAGCAATTAGGGCATCAAGATGGACTCAAACAAGCATGTCACAATGGAACAAAATGAAGAGGAAATCCAGATGAACATTTTGATATATTATGCATGCAAAACGGAGCAACGGTCATGAAGTTACGATGCGATGAACATGGCCTGAAAATATCACAGAAAAAGACTTGGAAGAATTTGACCTCGCGGAAGCTGGACGAGGATGTTCCGGGACAGAGGGATCCGGGCACGGGGTGGCGTTTGGTTGGCCGAACTGGTGGATCTGGTTCAATCTCTGGGATCTCTATGGAGTGGAGGGAGTTCGCCGGGGAAGATCGCCGACGAGCGAGGAGCGGCGGATCCGGCACCGCCGGAGGCGAGGGCGCGACCAGCGGCGAGAAACGGCGGCTGGACGGCGGAGACGCGGCTCACGGCGGGGTCGGCGAAGGGCGGTGCGGGCAGCCGGGCGGCGGCGTGCTCGCACGCGGCGGCGGCCGGCGAGGCAAACGGAAGTGAGGTGGCGGCGGAGAGCGGGTGGCGCGGGCGCGGCCGGATGGGCCTGGGCGGGCCGCACGGCGGCGGAGCCGGCAAGGACAAGTGGCGGCGCAGGAGTGGACGGGGCGCGGCGGCGGACGCGTCCGGCGCCGTCCGGACGTGTCCGGCGCGGAGGGAGAGGGAGGACTAGGGTTTTCATCCACGAAATTTTGGGGAGGCACACATATTTATAGGTAGAGGGAGCTAGGAGAGTCCAAATGAGGTGCGGTTTTCGGCCATGCGATCGTGATCGAACGACCGAGAGGATGGAGGGGGTTTGGATGGGTTTTGAGCCACTTTCGAGGGGTGTTGGGCTGCAACACACATGAGGCCTTTACGGTTCCCCGGTTAACCGTTGGAGTATCAAACGGACTCCAAATGGCACGAAACTTGACAGGCGGTCTGCCGGTGGTGTACCAAGGCCGCTTGGAAAATCTTGGTCCAATCCGAGAATGTTTAAAACCCGCACACGAAAAGAGGCAAAAGGGGGCGCCAGAGGACATAGAAGTGTCGGATTGCAAAATGGACAACGGGGAAAAAGCTCAGATGCATGAGACGAACACATATGCAAATGAGATGCAGATGATGAATGATATGAAATGCATGACCGTCAAACAAGTGATAAGGCAACAACAGTGAATAACTGGAACACACCTGGCGCAACGGTCTCGGGGCTTTACACAATCATACACGCAAAAAGGGGCGACACCACCATAGGGGCTGGTATGGGCAGCCGCCTTAGGTGGCTGGAAACTGTGCACCTAGTTTGAGTCGTCCAGGTTGTCCCGCGCTAGTTTTGTTCGTCCCAACGCATGAGAAGGCAATGTAAAAAATGAAGAAAAATGTTTCAATTTGGATGGGCCAATAACATAAGTGCAAGGCAGGCCCTATAGCAGGCTCGCGGCCCAAACGAGCGCCTCCCATATCGATCGACAGTAGGAAAAAACCCAATTCATTTGCTCCAGCCTCCAGTCTAGTTCGCTCCTAACCTACCCGCCGCTGGACAGACCGACACAGCACTTCCTCGCGCCCTCGTTGGAGGGCGGTCGCCGGGCTTCAAGCGAACAGAAGGACAAGAAGATGAAGATCCAACACTGGGTGTAGCCTGCGTGGGAGGTAGCGGCGGCAATACGGGCATGGCATCGAGCTTGCGTAAATGGACAGACGCAGCTTGCAAGAGTAACATACGCAACGAGCAGGTACATCACATCCCTGATTATATCTAATTCAACTCTTCAATTTCTGGCCAATAGTTAAACCTGACGGTGTTGTAAAACTTCTTGTATGTAGGGAATCTATGAGAAAATGAAACCAATTTCTACTTAATTTTATAACTCCCCCAATCAATACTGAACTGACTGAATCTGATGTATCTAATCAAGTTTCCGGTGCAAACATACAAGCTCATGTTGTTCTTGAGCCTGAAGTGTCTAATGAACAGACTGCTAATGAAGGATTTGATGCAAACATTTTACATGCTCCTGGTGATGATCATATAGTGTCTAATGAGGGATCTAATGCAAGCATTTTGCAAGCTCATTGAAGGATTTAGTGTCTAATGATGATCTACTATGTTGAGTGAGACAGAGATTTGCAGGCATTGATGACAAGCAAATTATAGTGCATTTTCATAGCTTGAGGAAACGTCGAGGCCATCTACTAGAAATTAAAGTCCCCGTATCATGACAACATAGCATAAATACTTTTCTAATCTGTTGTTTGAAACTATTGGCATACTTGTGCAGGATAGATATATTGATATGCAGTTTGCGCACTGGTTATACGTGCAATTACACTTTGATATTTTCAGCCAGAGAATGAATAATTCAAGCAGGTACAGACCATGTTTGTAGTCCTTGTACACCATGTTGCATTTTGTGTTTTTTGGTGCTTGCATCATTTAGTGTTTATAATCTGAACTACGTTGGATCATTAGTTGGTTTTCAAAGTGCATGTAGCTTCACATTTCTCAAGTTATGTTGATTTCCGGAGTGCAAGTGCCTTCATATTTTTTAAGTTAAATGTTCACCCCTGATAACTTGAATTCATGGATCAGCCACTGCACATAGATCATACACGAATGCCAGTATAAATTAAATGAAATGCAGAGACTTACTCTAGCTTGTTGTACAGGCTCACTGCAGCTCTGCTTGCGCTTGGGATGTTCCTTGTACAAGTCCATGTTACCACTTGCTTGGATGTGCAGGCCTTGTGCTCCTTGCACCCCCCTCTGCGTTTTTGACACGGCGAATGGTTGATCAAATAAGAGGAATCGACCTTGATGTTGTACCGGAGGACAGATACTTACAAGGTTATACGGGTGTGCAGGATGTGTACCAGATCCCGTAGCGCCGTCATGCTTCGCTAAAAAATGGATTTTCTTGTTTTAGATGATATCTCCAGAAGAAATAAGAGTTAAAGTCAGAGTTGCATAGGCGTGTAAGCTAAGAGAGAAGTGAAAGGATATCCAAACATTGTCGGAACAGTGCACAAGGGAGTGATGTGTGGATACCTAGTTCGGGCCGGCGTTTGGGCATGCTCGCCTAGCTAGAGTGCGGGTCACTTCAGAGCCGTTGAGGGTGATGCGCTGGCATTGGCTGGCCGCGCACAGATGCAGATCTTGAGTGGCAGTGGAGCGCTACGATGCGGTGGACGAGACCGTAGGTGAAGCCCCAACGGCCTTGGGGGGCGGAGGTGCGACGATGTGCTCGGTGAAGTAGTCCTGGTGAGCTGGGAGATGGCATCGGTGAAGCGCACCTGATGCGGTGGAACTCGGTGTCTATGAGGCACGTCGGTTGCGGCGGCCGACGTTGTCGGTGGACCACCCGGTGCGGTGGACGAGGGCGTAGATGAGGTAGCTCCGGTGCGGTGGTGAAGCACGACCGTCGTCTTCGTCGTCGTCGTCCGGCATAGAGGTGGGGAACGGTGGGGAAAGAGACGAGACGAGGGGCGATTCGAGGGTTGGCGGCGAATTAGGGAATTGAGCAATCTGGGCGCGGAAGGGGACGGTGGAGAAGAGAGATTTTGCAGGGATGGAATTGGGGACGCCAGATATTTCAATCCGAAACATGGAAGCGTGAACTTATATTGTTATCGTCCTTTTTTGGGGGGGAGGGGGAGTGGGTGGCTGGGTGCTACGCGTCCATCCGACACACGCCACCACCCTGACAGGACTATGCTTCGGTGCCTTAAGGCACCTGCCTTTGTGTCCATGACATGTGGGCCCAACAAGTGGCTGGCCCACATGTCAGTTACCCAAAGGCATTTGCCTTTAAGGCACCGAAGCAGCGTCCACCCCGACATGACCCTGGTCTGCCTGGTGCGCCTACATTTGAGAATACAAACGAATCTTCTTTCATTTGCAAACGAATCTGTATGTATTACCATGCCCGTGTTTTCCATGCAATAATTAGTCATTCGAAATGAGATACTCCATTCGTTCACTTTTGTAAGTCGTTTCAGACAACTTAAAATGAATTGTTTTGCACATTGTCTGAAATGTCTTCAAGGTCTTACAAAAGTTAACAGAGGGAGTACTATAAATTAATTAATGAGGAGTTATTTGAAAAAAAATCGAAACGGTACCCACACTAACGTGGATTAGAGTGTGTGTCACATAATTAGTTATTTGAATTAGAGTGTGTGTCACGTAGTTAGTTATTTGAATTAGAGTGTGTGTCACGTAGCGATCTCTAATTCTAACGTGGATTTCGCATTTCACTATATCCACGCTACTTTTTTAATACAAATTCATATGTATATGATGAACACCATGGTAGTGAGAAAACTTTTGGATGGATTCGAACATATGACCTACAAAATAGCACAACAAACTGAGTCAATGTCAACTTTTCGAAACTTAGTATGGCACGAATTCGAAATAATTACCCGTATGCCTGGTCCTCAGTTCAAATCTTACAATGTACACCGAATTGAAACATCGATATTAAGTCTCGTACTATGTACATTCAAATGTTGTTTTTGCCCCCCCCCCCCCCCCCCCCCCCCACCCCAAATTTTTTTTTTCCCCCCCCCCCCCCCGCACAAACGCTACATACTTCCTGTATCGGTCAATCTTCCTCTCCTAACCACCTTAGGAAGCTATCGGTTTCCAACACACATTCATTCTTTCTCTCCATGTTTCGATCTCTAATCTCTCAACTACACACACCCCTTTTCCACTCTGTTACCAAATGTATTTACCTCACACACCCGCCATTGCACCCCATGCCGAGCTCTCTCTCTCCCCTCTCCCTCTCACCCTATCGCGCTAAATACATGCATTTCCTATCTAGCCCCCCAACCTCTCGTGCGCACGCACGCACGTTGTATATCTAGGTCACTCCCTCGAGACTGTCTCACTCTTTCTTCCGCACGGCGGGCCACACTCGCTCAATCTCGCTCTCTTTATCTGAGTCTCGTTTAACCTCGTTTTCTTTCATACACGAATGATATATCTCCCTGTTCGGGCCTCGATCGACACACTCTATACTCTCTCACCCAGATTGTCTATCTAGGTCAGTCCATCCAAGCCGCCGCCACTCTTTCGACCTCATGGTGGGCCACGCTCACTCAATCTCTCTCTCTCTCCGTATGTCTCGATTGACCTCGCTCTTTCTCGGACAAAAATGATATATCAGCATGTTTCAGCCCAATTCGACGTATTCACATTGTATACTCTCTCATGCACATCGTCTATCTAGGTCACTCTCTCCAACCCGTCTCACTCTTTCGATCGCACGGCGACCCTATGTGATCGGTTGACCTTGCTTCCTCCCACGCACAAAATATATCTACACGTCTGTGACTGGATCATCTCTCAAGCTCTATCTTACAGCCCTCACCCTTGCCAAAAAGCTCAATCGGACAATATCTCTCCAGAGCATATATATTTGTTCAATGAATGTCGGACCACACTCACTTTGTCTCTCTATCTATATGTCTCTCGATTGACCTCTCTTTCTCACACCGTATCTTCCATGCGTTGAAGCTACTACCTCTCCATCCCTCGCAAAGCCGAAGCTATTTACATTGCGAGGGGCACTCCAACCTTGGATTAATTTGTGTAGGCATTTATTCCGGTCGGTTTAGATTATATTTTTGTAGCATTCGGCCCACAACTACTCCAAACACCGTTGCAACCCACGCAACCCCCCTAGTTGATTTCCCTCTGGCTCGGTCATCGCTCTCTCGCACGTCCTTTCTCGCCTTCAACATCGCACCGTGGTATTATTGAAAAAACTATGTTGTTCTCTTTAATTATTATAAATAAGCTACAAAACTACACACCGATAGTCCACTTGGAATGGAACAAATTTCGACCCACAAATTAAATTGCTAAAAACTACACACCGAGGGGCCCACATGTCATGAAACAAATTTGGACCCATATACAAACTAAAAAATAAAGGACGAGGATCGAACATGCGACGGGGCCTTCAAGCCGCACGTCAATAGGCAACATACGTAGAATAGCAATGTTTGTTGTACCCCCTTTGTTCACATAATGTTTTTATATTACCACAGCTTAATTAATGGATAACATGTAATATTATTTTTAGTACTATTCGCCTTCACTTACTAGTGGGTTCCATGTGTGCTCTCTCTCTCTCCCCTCCCCTTCTGCGTTTGGACGCACGGGCAAACAGGAAGAACTCGTGGGCGATGTTGCCGTTGACCATATCTGGACGCGTTCACAAGTCACGGCACCAGTTTCACGTACTAGCAACACTAGTCAGTGTGTACGTGCAATGCACGTTAATTTGGAAGTATATTAAGTGCATGCGGATATTAACTACTAGGATATTATTTGCGTGTTGTCATGTGATTAGCACTATTTTTGGTATGAAATTAACTGCATGCTAAACGTGTTGAGCGCTCGACATTGAAACAGTCCAGGTCGTTGGATGACAAGGAATACATGTGGCTTGATGAAGTTTTATATTTAATTTGATACGGCTCTAGCAGAACATTCAATCGATCAAACCATACATTTCGTTCAGTCTGACTCCGACTTTAAATTATACGACGATTGATATAAAATAAACGAAAATGATAAACGTTCGGATTTTAAGCATGGCAATCCGACGTTTTTCATGGCAAATTTAGATTACGCGGCGGCGGCGGCGGCGTCTCGCGGTGGGAAGCGGCTCCTCTACCGTGCTCTGTGTGTCGTCGGGCCACTGACCGACGGCAACGATGGCGTCTTGCGCCGTTGTTGGCGTACTCTTGGACGTTGGCCTAGCTTCAAGGAAGGCCAAAATGCTCCGGACTTCGGAGCGAGTCAACTGGCGGGAGGAGGCGACTGGCATTGGTGCAAGGAAGTGGTCGACGGCGGCCATCCATGCCGCTGAGGGGGGCACTGGCACCCGCGCGGGGACATGCGCTGTCAACGGTGCGGCGGAGACATTCGTGTGCACAGGCACCGGCACGGGCGCACACATCATTGCACGCGCAGGCGCATGCGCTGGCAGGTGCACGGGCACCGGCACGGGTGTGCGCGTCAGTGCACGCACAGGCGCATGCGCTGGCAGGTGCACGGGCGCGTGAAAAGTCGACGGGGACCTTGTGGAACCCCGTGGGATCAAGCTCGGCGACAATGTGTGGCTCCCAGCCCATCAATGCCACGGGGATGGGAGCTGGCGCAGTCGGGGCAACGGGAGCCGGAACGGGAGCGGGGACAGGCGCGACGTCTTCCCGCAAGGCCAGTTCAAGCTCATCCCAAAGTGCCTTATGTTCTTGAGACTCCAGCTGGGTGTCTTCCTCAGGAAACTGGAACACTAAGGGCAGACCATCATGATGCGGCATGGCGTACGTTTAGGTCAGGCTAGTTGGAGGTAGACGAAAGGAGAATCGGAGAGGAAGAGAGATGATTGTAGCGATACCGGATAGTGCGGGGTTGATTTTAAACTGCGGCGCCGGCGACATTAAAAGTGGGAACAGTTGGGACGATAGTGGGCGGCGGAGCCTGGTCAAAGGGCTCGCCTCCCGGTGAGCCTGCACAGCGGTCTGCTCACACGCCTCCCTGACAGCCAGCGCATCGGTCTGCTCGCACGCCTCCCGTCGACTCACACGCTTGCTCGGACGGCACCTGCCGATGAGAAGCGGGGACTCGTGGCGGCACGTAAACGCCCACGATTTCAATAGTGAAAGCGTTCACCTTAACGTGACAGGACTTTGTTCCAAAATACCTTTGCTCTTCATTTGTGCAACTTGTCATAAGCAGCTTGTCTCAAATTGAAGAAAAAACTTACGAAGTAATATTTGTGGCATATCACGTGACCATGCTTAGTTTCAAGAACTTATGCTCACTTTTGGATTTTCTGAAATTTAAGATCCAGGATTCGAAACAATATCATAACCTACATCATGCAATAAATTTTCAAGCCGTACATCTATCTTGTTGTATTTCTTAAGAAAGGATTTGGTCAAACATTTTGCTTAGTTAGACTTCAGACAAGTTATATATGCAGAGTAAAAGGATAATCCCTCCGTACCAGTGCATTGCCTGATATATTAACTCAAGTACTAGGCACGAACAAACGGGCTCAATTCTGTGCTCATCCTGGTGTAGTAGTAGTAGTAGTAGTAGTAGTACTAGGCAATGCAGTTGATGGGTGACCTTGACGAGCGGCGACCGAGGGAATTGAACCATGCTCGGCACGGTAGGCAACGTTGTCTAGTTACTAAAGCACCCCTCCGTTGTTCATCGATAGTCATTATGGACAGGGGACATGAGGGGAATTTCCTAGGGCTGGAATTCTGGCCGCCAGATATTTTGACTTGAAACGCTGAGGCTCGACTGGTTGGGGTTGCCTAATGTGCGTACCACGCACGCCACCGAAGGACACGAGCCCAGTTTTTTTAGGATCAACACGAGCCAAGGTCTGGTTGGTACACCGTTGGGTCCTACCATTCGAGAATACGAAAGGAACCTTTTAAATTGCCGAACGAATCTATGTGTATTACAATACCCGTATTTTCCTTGCAAATACTAATCTCAACGTGGTAATTGATTTATGACGAGTTGTTGAATTAGAGTGAGTTTGTGATATAGTGATCTCAATGTGGATTTCACATTTCATGGTATCCCTAGTAAGTTTTCCAATGCAAATTCAAATTTAAAAGATGAACAATATGGAGGTGAGAAAACTTTGTATGTATCAAGCATATGACCACACACACACAGAGAGACACACACGCACGAACACAACAACAATCCAATAAGTATAGTGCATCTATTTTTCCAAACCATGCATGTATGACACGAATTCAAAAATACTCCTTCTATTCCTAAATATTAGTCTTTTAGAGAGTTCAACAAGTGACTACATACAGAGCAAAATGACTGAATCTAGACTCTAAAATATGTCTATATACATCCGTATGTGCCAGTCCATTTCAAGCCTCTAAAAAGACTAATACTTAGGAACGAAGGGAGTAAAATGTAAGACATCCATGGTCCTCAGTTCAATATTTAAAATGAACATGAAACTGAAACATGAATATTAAGTCTAGTACTACAGTACATGCAAATGTTGTGTTTAGGCGGAGCTATGATTGTCGGGGTTCAACTATTGGAAATATGCCCTAGAGGCAATAATAAAATGATTATTATATTTCCTTGTTCATGATAATTGTCTATTATTCATGCTATAATTGTATTATCCGGAAATCGTAATACATGTGTGAATACATAGACCACAATGTGTCCCTAGTGAGCCTCTAGTTGACTAGCTCGTTGATCAACAGATAGTCATGGTTTCCTGGCTATGGACATGGGGATGTCATTGATAACGGGATCACATCATTAGGAGAATGATGTGATGGACAAGACCCAATCCTAAACATAGCACAAGATCGTATAGTTCGTTTGCTAGAGTTTTTCCAATGTCAAGTATCTTTTCCTTAGACCATGAGATCGTGTAACTCCCGGATACCGTAGGAGTGCTTTGGGTGTACCAAACGTCACAACGTAACTGGGTGACTATAAAGGTATACTACGGGTATCTCCGAAAGTGTCTGTTGGGTTGACACGGATCAAGACTGGGATTTGTCACTCCGTATGACGAAGAGGTATCTCTGGGCCCACTCGGTAATGCATCATCACAATGAGCTCAAAGTGACCAAGTGTCTAGTCACGGGATCATGCATTACGGTACGAGTAAAGTGACTTGCCGGTAACGAGATTGAACGAGGTATCGGGATACCGACGATCGAATCTCGGGCAAGTAACGTACCGATTGACAAAGGGAATTGTATACGGGGTTGCTTGAATCCTCGACATCGTGGTTCATCCGATGAGATCATCGAGGAGCATGTGGGAGCCAACATGGGTATCCAGATCCCGCTGTTGGTTATTGACCGGAGAGCCGTCTCGGTCATGTCTACATGTCTCCCGAACCTGTAGGGTCTACACACTTAAGGTTCGGTGACGCTAGGGTTGTAGAGATATGTATATGCAGTAACCCGAAAGTTTTTCGGAGTCCCGGATGAGATCCCGGAAGTCACGAGGAGTTCTGGAATGGTCCGGAGGTGAAGAATTATATATAGGAAGTGCAGTTTCGGCCATCGGGAGAGTTTCGGGGGTCACCGGTATTGTACCGGGACCACCAGAAGGGTCCCGGGGGTCCACCGGGTGGGGCCACCCATCCCGGAGGGCCCTATGGGATAAGTGGGGAGGGGAACCAGCCCATAGTGGGCTGGTACGCCCCCTTTGGCCCACCCCCTGCGCCTAGGGTTGGAAACCCTAGGGTGGGGGCGCCCCACTTGCCTTGGGGGGTACTCCAACCCCCCTGGCAGCCGCCCCCTTGGGAGATCTGATCTCCAAGGGCCGGCGCCCCCCCAAGGGGGACTATATAAAGGGGGGAGGGAGGGGCAGCCGCACCCTTGAGTCTTGGCGCCTCCCTCTCCCCTGCTACACCTCTCCCTCTCGCAGTATAGCAGCGAAGCCCTACTGCGGTGACCCCCTGCATCCACCACCACGCCGTCGTGCTGCTGGATCTTCATTAACCTCTCCTTCCCCCTTGCTGGATCAAGAAGGAGGAGATGTCACACTGACCGTACGTGTGTTGAACACGGAGGTGCCGTCCGTTCGGCGCTAGGATCTCCGGTGATTTGGATCACGTCGAGTACGACTTCCTCATCCCCGTTCTTTGAACGCTTCCGCGCGTGATCTACAAAGGTATGTAGATGCAATCCGATCACTCGTTGCTAGATGAACTCATAGATGGATCTTGGTGAAACCGTAGGAAAATTTTTGTTTTCTGCAACGTTCCCCAACAGTGGCATCATGAGCTAGGTCTATGCGTAGTTCTCTTTGCACGAGTAGAACACAATTTTTTGTGGGCGTAGATGTTGTCAACTTTCTTGCCGCTACTAGTCTTATTTTGCTTCAGCGGTATTGTGGGATGAAGCGGCCCGGACCGACCTTACACGTACGCTTACGTGAGACTGGTTCCACCGACTGACGTGCACTAGTTGCATAAGGTGGCTAGCGGTGTCTGTCTCTCCCACTTTAGTTGGAGCGGATTTGATGAAAAGGGTCCTTATGAAGGGTAAATAGAAGTTGACAAATCACGTTGTGGCTTTTACGTAGGTAAGAAAACGTTCTTGCTATAACCCTATTGCAGCCACGTAAAACTTGCAACAACAATTAGAGGACGTCTAACTTGTTTTTGCAGCAAGTGCTTTGTGATGTGATATAGCCAAAGTTGTGATGAATGAAGAATGATATATATGTGATGTATGAGATCATGTTCTTGTAATAGGAATCACGACTTGCATGTCAATGAGTATGACAACCGGCAGGAGCCATAGGAGTTGTCTTTATTTTTGTATGACCTGCGTGTCATTGAGAAACGCCATGTAAATTACTTTACTTTATTGCTAAACGTGTTAGCCATAGTAGTAGAAGTAATAGTTGGCGAGAAACTTCATGGAGACACGATGATGGAGATCATGATGATGGAGATCATGGTGTCATGCCGGTGACCAGATGATCATGGAGCCCCAAGATGGAGATCAAAGGAGCTATGTGATATTGGCCATATCATGTCACTATTATTATTTGATTGCATGTGATGTTTATCATGTTTTTGCATCTTGTTTACTTAGAACGGCGGTAGTAAATAAGATGATCCCTCATAATAATTTCAAGAAAGTGTTCCCCCTAACTGTGCACCGTTGCGATAGTTCGTTGTTTTGAAGCACCACATGATGATCGGGTGTGATAGATTCCAACGTTCACATACAACGGGTGTAAGACAGATTTACACATGCAAACACTTAGGTTGACTTGACGAGCCTAGCATGTACAGACATGGCCTCGGAACACAGAAGACCGAAAGATCGAGCATGAGTCGTATAGAAGATACGATCAACATGACGATGTTCACCGATGTTGACTAGTCCGTCTCACGTGATGATCGGACACGGCCTAGTTAACTCAGATCATGTTATACTTAGATGACTGGAGGGATGTCTATCTAAGTGGGAGTTCATTATATAATTTGATTAGATGAACTTAATTATCATGAACTTAGTCTAAAATCTTTACAATATGTCTTCTAGATCAAATGGCCAACGTTGTCCTCAACTTCAACGCGTTCCTAGAGAAAACCAAGTTGAAAGACGATGGCAGCAACTATACGGACTGGGTCCGGAACCTGAGGATCATCCTCATAGTTGCCAAGAAAGATTATGTCCTACAAGCACCGCTAGGTGACGCACCCGTCCCACAGAACCAAGACGTTATGAACGCTTGGCAGACACGTGCTGATGATTACTCCCTCGTTCAGTGCGGCATGCTTTATAGCTTAGAACCAGGGCTCCAAAAGCGTTTTGAGCGACACGGAGCATATGAGATATTCGAAGAGCTGAAAATGGTTTTCCAAGCTCATGCCCGGGTCGAGAGATATGAAGTCTCTGACAAGTTCTTCAGCTGTTAGATGGAGGAAAATAGTTTTGTCAGTGAGCACATACTCACTATGTCTGGATTACATAACCGCTTAACTCAGCTGGGAGTTAATCTCCCGGATGATGCGGTCATTGACAGAATCCTTCAGTCGCTTCCACAGAGCTACAAGAGCTTTGTGATGAACTTCAATATGCAGGGGATGGAAAAGACCATTCCTGAAGTATTTGCAATGCTGAAATCAGCAGAGGTAGAAGTCAAAAAGGAACATCAAGTGTTGATGGTGAATAAAACCACTAAGTTCAAGAAAGGCAAGGGTAAGAAGAACTTCAAGAAGGACGGCAAGGGAGTTGCCGCGCCCGGTAAGCAAGCTGCCGGGAAGAAGCCAAAGAATGGACCCAAGCCCGAGACTGAGTGTTTTTATTGCAAGGGAAGTGGTCACTGGAAGCAGAACTGCCCCAAATACTTAGCGGACAAGAAGGCCAGCAAAACGAAAGGTATATGTGATATACATGTAATTGATGTGTACCTTACCAGTACTCGTAGTAGCTCCTGGGTATTTGATACCGATGCAGTTGCTCACATTTGTAACTCAAAGCAGGAGCTACGGAATAAACGGAGACTGGCGAAGGACGAGGTGACGATGCGTGTCGGAAATGGTTCCAAGGTCGATGTGATCGCCGTCGGCACGCTACCTCTACATTTACCTGCGGGATTAGTTTTGAACCTCAATAATTGTTATTTAGTGCCAAGTTTGAGCATGAACATTGTATCAGGATCTCGTTTAATACGAGATGGCTACTCATTTAAATCCGAGAATAATGGTTGTTCTATTTATATGAGAGATATGTTTTATGGTCATGCTCCGATGGTGAATGGTTTATTCTTAATGAATCTCGAGTGTAATGCTACACATATTCATAGTGTGAATACCAAAAGATGTAAGGTTGATAACGATAGTCCCACATACTTGTGGCATTGCCGCCTTGGTCACATAGGTGTCAAACACATGAAGAAGCTCCATGCAGATGGACTTTTAGAGTCTCTTGATTACAAATCATTTGACATGTGCGAACCATGCCTCATGGGTAAAATGACCAAGACTCCATTCTCAGGAATAATGGAGCGAGCAACCAACTTATTGGAAATCATACATACTGATGTGTGCGGTCCAATGAGTGTTGAGGCTCGCGGTGGCTATTGTTATGTTCTCACCCTCACTGATGACTTGAGTAGATATGGGTATGTCTACTTAATGAAACACAAGTCTGAAACCTTTGAAAGGTTCAAGGAATTTCAGAGTGAGGTTGAGAATCAACGTGACAGGAAAATCAAGTTCCTGCGATCAGATCGTGGAGGAGAATACTTGAGTCACGAATTTGGCACACACTTAAGAAAATGTGGAATAGTTTCACAACTCACGCCGCCTGGAACACCTCAGCGTAATGGTGTGTCCGAACGTCGTAATCGCACTCTATTAGATATGTGCGATCTATGATGTCTCTTACCGATTTACCACTATCATTTTGGGGCTATGCTTTAGAGACTGCCGCATTCACTTTAAATAGGGCTCCGTCGAAATCCGTTGAGACGACACCGTATGAATTATGGTTTGGGAAGAAGCCTAAGCCGTCGTTTCTAAAATTTTGGGGATGCGATGCTTATGTCAAGAAACTTCAACCTGAAAAGCTCGAACCCAAGTCGGAAAAATGCGTCTTCATAGGATACCCTAAAGAAACTATTGGGTATACATTCTACCTCAGATCCGAAGGCAAGATCTTTGTTGCCAAGAATGGATCCTTTCTAGAGAAGGAGTTTCTCTCGAAAGAAGTAAGTGGGAGGAAAGTAGAACTTGATGAAGTATTACCTCTTGAACCGGAAAGTGGCGCAACTCAGGAAAATGTTCCTGTGGTGCCTGCACCAATTAGAGAGGAAGTTAATGATGATGATCAAGATACTTCTGATCAAGCTCCTACTGAACTTCGAAGGTCCACAAGGACACGTTCCGCACCAGAGTGGTACGGTAACCCTGTCTTGGAAATCATATTGTTAGACAACGGTGAACCTTCGAACTATGAAGAAGCGATGGCGGGCCCGGATTCCGACAAATGGCTAGAAGCCATGAAATCCGAGATAGGATCCATGTATGAAAACGAAGTATGGACTTTGACTAACTTGCCCGATGATCGGCGAGCCATAGAAAATAAATGGATCTTTAAGAAGAAGACAGACGCGGATGGTAATGTGACCATCTATAAAGCTAGGCTTGTCGCTAAGGGTTATCGACAAGTTCAAGGGGTTGACTACGATGAGACATTCTCTCCCGTAGCAAAGCTGAAGTCCGTCCGAATCATGTTAGCAATTGCCGCATACTATGATTATGAGATATGGCAAATGGACGTCAAAACGGCATTCCTTAACGGTTATCTTAAGGAAGAACTGTATATGATGCAGCCGGAAGGTTTTGTCGATCCTAAGAATGCTGACAAGGTGTGCAAGCTCCAACGCTCGATTTATGGGCTAGTGCAAGCATCTCGGAGTTGGAACGTTCACTTTGATGAGATGATCAAAGTGTTTGGGTTTATGCAGACTTATGGAGAAGCCTGCGTTTACAAGAAAGTGAGTGGGAGCTCTGTAGCATTTCTCATATTATATGTAGATGACATACTTTTGATGGGAAATGATATAGAGCTTTTGGACAGCATTAAGGCCTACTTGAATAAGAGTTTTTCAATGAAGGACCTTGGAGAAGCTGCTTATATATTAGGCATCAAGATCTATAGAGATAGATCAAGACGCCTCATAGGTCTTTCACAAAGCACATACCTTGATAAGATATTGAAGAAGTTCAATATGGATCAGTCTAAGAAGGGGTTCTTGCCTGTGTTGCAAGGTGTGAAATTGAACTCAGCTCAATGTCCGACCACGGCAGAAGATATAGAAGAGATGAGTGTCATCCCCTATGCCTCAGCCATAGGTTCTATTATGTATGCCATGCTGTGTACTAGACCTGATGTAAACCTTGCCGTAAGTTTGGTAGGAAGATACCAAAGTAATCCCGGCAAGGAACACTGGACAGCGGTCAAGAATATCCTGAAGTACCTGAAAAGGACTAAGGACATGTTTCTCGTTTATGGAGGTGACGAAGAGCTCATCGTAAAGGGTTACGTCGACGCTAGCTTCGACACAGATCTGGATGACTCTAAGTCACAAACCGGATACGTGTATATTTTGAATGGTGGGGCAGTAAGCTGGTGCAGTTGCAAGCAAAGCGTTGTGGCGGGATCTACATGTGAAGCAGAGTACATGGCAGCCTCGGAAGCAGCACACGAAGCAGTCTGGGTGAAGGAGTTCATTACCGACCTAGGAGTCATACCCAATGCGTCGGGCCTGATGACTCTCTTCTGTGACAACACTGGAGCTATTGCCCTTGCCAAGGAGCCCAGGTTTCACAGGAAGACCAGGCATATCAAGCGTCGCTTCAACTCCATTCGTGAAAGTGTTCAAAATGGAGACATAGAGATTTGTAAAGTACATACGGACCTGAATGTAGCAGATCCGTTGACTAAACCTCTCCCTAGAGCAAAACATGATCAACACCAGAATTCCATGGGTGTTCGATTCATCACAATGTAACTAGATGATTGACTCTAGTGCAAGTGGGAGACTGTTGGAAATATGCCCTAGAGGCAATAATAAAATGATTATTATATTTCCTTGTTCATGATAATTGTCTATTATTCATGCTATAATTGTATTATCTGGAAATCGTAATACATGTGTGAATACATAGACCACAATGTGTCCCTAGTGAGCCTCTAGTTGACTAGCTCGTTGATCAACAGATAGTCATGGTTTCCTGGCTATGGACATGGGGATGTCATTGATAATGGGATCACATCATTAGGAGAATGATGTGATGGACAAGACCCAATCCTAAACATAGCACAAGATCGTATAGTTCGTTTGCTAGAGTTTTTCCAATGTCGAGTATCTTTTCCTTAGACCATGAGATCGTGTAACTCCCGAATACCGTAGGAGTGCTTTGGGTGTACCAAACGTCACAACGTAACTGGGTGACTATAAAGGTATACTACGGGTATCTCCGAAAGTGTCTGTTGGGTTGACACGGATCAAGACTGGGATTTGTCACTCCGTATGACGGAGAGGTATCTCTGGGCCCACTCGGTAATGCATCATCATAATGAGCTCAAAGTGACCAAGTGTCTGGTCACGGGATCATGCATTACGGTACGAGTAAAGTGACTTGCCGGTAACGAGATTGAACGAGGTATTGGGATACCAACGATCGAATCTCGGGCAAGTACCGTACCGATTGACAAAGGGAATTGTATACGGGGTTGCTTGAATCATCGACATCGTGGTTCATCCAATGAGATCATCGAGGAGCATGTGGGAGCCAACATGGGTATCCAAATCCCGCTGTTGGTTATTGACCGGAGAGCCGTCTCGGTCATGTCTACATGTCTCCCAAACCCGTAGGGTCTACACACTTAAGGTTCGGTGACGCTAGGGTTGTAGACATATGTATATGCAGTAACCCGAAAGTTGTTCGGAGTCTCGGATGAGATCCCGGACGTCACGAGGAGTTCCGGAATGGTCCGAAGGTGAAGAATTATATATAGGAAGTGCAGTTTCGGCCATCGAGAGAGTTTCGGGGGTCACCGGTACTGTACCGGGACCACCGGAAGGGTCCCGGGGGTCCACCGGGTGGGGCCACCCATCCCAAAGGGATCCATGGGCTAAGTGGGGAGGGGAACCAGCCCATAGTGGGCTGGTGCGCCCCCCTTGGCCCACCCCCTGCGCCTAGGGTTGGAAACCCTAGGGTGGGGGGCGCCCCACTTGCCTTGGGGGGGTACTCCAACCCCCCTGGAAGCCGCCCCCCTTGGGAGATCTGATCTCCAAGGGCCGGCGCCCCCCCCCAAGGGGGCCTATATAAAGGGGGGTAGGGAGGGGCAGCCGCACCCTTGAGTCTTGGCGCCTCCCTCTCCCCTGCTACACCTCTCCCTCTCGTAGTATAACGGCGAAGCCCTGCTGCGGTGACCCCCCTGCATCCACCACCACGCCTTCGTGCTGCTGGATCTTCATCAACCTCTCCTTCCCCCTTGCTGGATCAAGAAGGAGGAGACGTCACGCTGACCGTACATGTGTGGAACACGAAGGCGCCGTCCGTTCGGCGCTAGGATCTCTGGTGATTTGGATCACGTCAAGTACGAGTTCCTCATCCCCGTTCTTTGAACGCTTCCGCGCGTGATCTACAAAGGTATGTAGATGCAATCCGATCACTCATTGCTAGATGAACTCATAGATGGATCTTGGTGAAACCGTACGAAATTTTTTGTTTTCTGCAACGTTCCCCAACATCAACCCCTCGACATTAGATAAAATTGTGGAGCTCTGTTTAGGGTTGTTTAGATTATATTTGTCCCCACCCTCCCAACCACCGATTGGTTGTGCACCCCCCCCCCCTCCTCCCCGGGAGAATATCATGTGCCGCCATACCTTAGATGCTATATGCCGATACGAGTTGCTTGGAGCTTGTAGATCTGAGATATAGCAGCTCACATGATGTGTCTTAATATTTTTGCAAGAAACCTTGATGAGTTTGAGAATTACACACAATTTGTACAAAAACTACTTAGATGCCCTTTGATCCCATATCCAGCGACCTCGAAGCTTGTATCACCGTAGCATCTAAGATGAAGGAGGACATCATATTCTCCTGTATGTAAGAATATCGTGTGCTACCACACCTTAGATGCTTTGGTGATACAAGCTCTTCGGAGGCGTTGGATTTGTGACCCAACACCTCCTCGGTGGTTCGAATGGTTTTTTGCAGAAAAGCCCCAAAAGAGTTTGGCCACTGCTTACAAGCACAAAGACTGCTCAGATGCCATTGGATCTCAGATCAAACGACCTCCAAGCTTGTATCACCGTAGCATCCAAGCTAGGATAACACCTTATGTTTTCTCCCACGGGAGAGTATCAGGTGCTCCCGCACCATAGATTCTATGGTGATACGAGTTCACTGAGATCTAATGGCCCACAGTAGGAGGTTTGAATGTTGTTACAATATACGGCTTATAGAGTTTGGGAAATGGGCAGAAAGTACAAGTACTACGCATGTGCCATCTGATCACTGATCATGACCTAGATACTCATATCACCATAGCGGGTAATTAAGCTACAGGGAGCACCTAATATGAGCACCGGGGAGCCATTGGATCGAAGATGCAGCGGCACACATGAGGCCTGAATGTTTTATTTGCAAAAAAACATTTGGAGAGTTTGGAAATTGCGCATAATTACAAAGACTACTCCCAAGCCATTGGATCTCACTTCCAACGGTGTAAAAACTCGCATCACCATAGTATCTAAGCTGCGGGGTGGATGTGATATTCTATGCCGCTGTCATTTTTGTTCGTAAACTTGCAAAATACGTGAACTCGTGCCGTTACTTGTCTAACCGTGCAAAGTGTTTGTTCAAAAAAACCATCCTGCACTGAAATATCGGAACAACACACGGGGGTCCCACTTGTCATTAATCAAATTTGGACCTAAAACTAACAAATCTGAAAGACGAGATTCGAACTGGCAACCTGGACTACAAAGTGTAAGTCGATAGCGTGAAAAAACGAACGGTTGTTGGCTTTGTCCCATAACTTGATTTTATACAGTACTTGCGTTGAGTAGAGTAGAGGGAGTGCCTCGTCAACACGAGCATGACCGTTGTCTCACTTACTGGTGGGTCCCAGGTCTGCGATCTCAATCTCTCTTCTCTCCATCGTCTAACCTTTGCACGGGCACACACGAAGAGCGGCACTAGCTTGCCGTGGTGTTATTACAACTAAAAAAAGCTTGGAAAATAGAAGAATCGCCTAGAACAAGAGACGTTGTGGCTGGTCGAGACGGAGCTAACCACATCTATCCTCCGTGCCATGTTTGCATGATGAAGTTGTGTGGCTAGTGGGGTGTTTTCGACCGACTGGCTGGGTTCCAAGGTCGAACCATAGGTACTATGTCTGATACAGTATATTTTTACACGCACATTTTGCCTCCGTGCCGAGACATGGCACACCCTACCGCGCGGTTTCGGGGTCCTCCCGGGTGGTGCACACATATATTCTTCCTGACGTGGGACACCCTACCGCGCATTTTCTGGGTCCTCCTCGGTCGTAGCGCCGAAGCAAGTAAATGAGTCGTCAAATCATGAAGACCACCTTTCCCGCCGAGTACATCAGTGAAGCACGGCGGCTAGGTAGTTGGGC
Organism: Triticum urartu; assembly: GCF_003073215.2. Lineage (NCBI taxonomy): Eukaryota > Viridiplantae > Streptophyta > Magnoliopsida > Poales > Poaceae > Triticum > Triticum urartu. The sequence goes on from NC_053027.1 coordinate 107,096,586, forward strand.
TAGTTCGACCGATTAGCTAGGGCGCCGCCACATTTGTTTTTTCACCCTTTTTTATCTACTTGTCGGCAGGTAAATTTAAATATCCACCGCGGCGTTGCTCTGGTGTTTGGGTGCGGCAGGATTTTTAATTTTTGGACTGACGAGAGCAGGCGCGGCAGAATTTTTAATTTTTTGATTGACGAGAGCAGGCGCGACAGCAATTAGTCACGATGACTCCGCCTGTAAAAACCCACTGCTCCCTGATGTGAGAAGTCATCGACTGGTGTTTTACCGTGGTGAAAACCAAAAGATTCCCCACTCCCTCCGCCTTCCCGTAGAATGCATTGCCTTTCAGCCATTTCGCCCCCTTTGCTTCCTCTCCCCATTGCTTCTACCTGGTGCCATGGCAGCGCAGCAGATCACGGAGTCCGAGGTGAGGCACCTGACACAGGAGCTCCATGCCAAGGTTGCGGAGCTCAGGGCCAAGGACGTGGAGCTCCGTGAGCTCAAGGAGGAGAGGAGTGCCATGCTCCTCCATTATGTGTGGGAGTTCACGGAGCTTCAAAAGCGGCTGGCGTCCACCACAAAGATGCTCGAGGCGTCCGCGGCGTTGCTGCAGAAAGCGGGAGATACCATAGGCCGTCAAGGGAGCCGGCTGGAGTGCGAGCGGGCCGATCGTGACGAGGTCCAGGATCGCCTCAGCCACTTGGTGAACCAAGTTGCCACGCACGTGTTGCGGCTGCGCGATGCCTACTGTCGTGCTAGCGTGACGATGCCGGCCATCGGGCTAAACCCGTTCAACCACCCGATCGACTTCAATGAGCTGCAGCTTCCTGACCCGGTCTCCTTCTTCACCTATATCTCCGAGGAGCTGAGCCGTCTCCGCGCGATGGTGGGGGCTGAGCTGGACAAGGAGGGGTTGCGGGATGCCGTCGCCGTTGCCGGGCGAATCCTTTCAGGGCTCCGTCACCGGAATCCATTCGTGCCATTGGACGCCGTCTTTGACGAGCTGGCTCCCGTCGACCGGGAGTGGGCTCTGTGGGCGGTTGCACCCTGCATCACCAACGTCGTGCGCCTTGAGAAGTAGAGGGACTTCGGTGGTGTTTAGGCGCCCTCTGCATGAGCATGTCCATGTCTCGGTGCAACATGACTGTTGGATCAAACTCAGACGGTGCAGATCGGTCAATGTAGCACAAAGCGTGTGGGTGTGTTTGGTTGCATTCTCATCTCAATATAGTTGTTTCCTCTTTGTGTATTTTTGTCAACCTACTAGTGTGGACTCATGCACCCTTCATGCACTCTGGCAAACACCTAAAAGTGGGTCGGGAAGGGAACTTTTGCTCCCATCCCGTGCACCCTTCATACACCCTGCCTAACACTATTCATGCTTCATATGGTTCATGTTTCGTGGAGTACTGTAGCACCGTACTCTCCGTGCGCTGTGGACCTAGTTCTGTTAACATTGATCTCACCGTTCATTCTCGATCGGACAGTCGAAAAAGCGATACTATGTTACATATAGGAGTAGTTGACATGCGCACAACATCATTTGTTATCGTCATATCTTACTACACTAGCAACAAGATTGTGTAATACTGACGTATGAACCACTACACATGCCTAGTAGTAGGAGCACTGTGTATGTTCAAGTGGCTGCCATGTTTCGCACTCCTCCATCGTAAGAGTGGGAACGCTTGCTGTAATCATTTTTTTCCAGAAAAACAGTGGACGCGCTCTACCGTGCGGATCCTCCTCCAGCCATGCACTAAATTACTCACTTTCACCGACGTGTGGGACAGCCAGCACCTGGGTCCACCAGCCATGCACTAAATTACTCCGTAGTAGAGTGACGGTAGACTACCCAGATCGAACCGCCGCAGTAATGCCCAATGAGCCGTCAAATCACAAAACCCCCTCCTTTCCAGCAATAAGTTGGACGGACGAAGCAACCATCATTTCACTCTTCTCTCTCAGCTTCCTCTCTTGAAGAAAACCCCCACTCGCTTCGCTTCTCCCTCATATCATTCCTCCTTTCATTCTTCTCTCTCAACTTCCTCTCTTGGATGGACGCCGAAGCACCGACCGACGTGATGTCTATGGCTCTGGCCAAAACCGTCAAGGCTCATGGTACGAAGAAGCGCAAGCACCCCGCCGAGACTACCGCAGACAAGCTCAAAGCCATCGCCCTGTCCAAGCCCCCCTCTCCGGGATCCCTCATTAAGCAAGTCCAGGTAATGTCTCTTGTTGACGATCTTTTTCTCGATCTTAATCGTGTTTTTTCATCTAACACGCAGTACTAGTACTGGTAGTACAACTTTCTGGGTGATCTTGCATGTGATTTTAGAGTGCCAAATGACGGTTCTAAATTCCTCTTTTGACCAAAACATGCGAGAGGTTGACACTGATTTCTTATAGATTACTTTCAACTACTCCCTCTATCCCAAATTTCTTGTCTTAGATTTGTCTAGATACGGATGTATCTAATACTAAAATGTGACTTGATACATCCATATCTAGACAAATCTAAGACAAGAATTTTGGGACGGAGGGAGTACTTTATGAACATCAATGCTACCTTTTAAGAGGGTATATTTGCCTCAGTAACTTGTGTTATGGATATTGCATGCAATCCCTCTGCTCTCATGCCTTTGAAGACATGTTCTAGTGTCTTTGTTCACTCATTTCTGTGCGTATATGTAGTCATATATGGAGTATAATATCGAAAATCATCTTATATTTCTGAACGGAGGTAGTAATAAAATATGGCTTCTGTTTGAATTAGAACCAGGTCCACGGTGGAGATGAAGTTCTCAAAGTCATGTCGTGTGAACTGGAAGACCTGATGATGAGTTCTACTGCTGAACTATACAACCGCTGTGTCCTTGTCGCCATGTGTCCTGAACTAGTGGTTTCCTGTAGCATTGTTGTCAGGCGTGTTCTCGAGGCTGTACTTGACCATAACAATTTCCTGGCTGTGCCTTCGATTACGAAGGGTGTGGTTCTTGTAAAGCTTCCCAACAGATCTGATGCGGCCTGTCTTCATCATCATGTTTATGAGTGGAAAGACCACTCTGTTAGGTTCTCCAAGGTTGACAAGATGGTGATGGTGCATGTAGACATCTCACACGAAGTCCATGGCCTAGTCAGTTATGCGGGGTTCATCCCGTAGGTCGGTGGCAAGAAATAGTCTGCAGAGTTTAGTTAGTGCAACTTTGCTTGTCTGTAGTAAGTACTATTGTTCAGTACTTGATTTGTGTTTGTCAACCCTGTATTGTTTATTAGTACTGTCGCTTTTGGTGTGTGGTCAGTCCTGAGAATGGTCTATGTTAATGTCTGTCCACTCAATTCAGTCTGTATATTTTGAAGTATCCAGATCATATTTTTTGTGAGGACGGTTTATCAATTATGGTTACACTCCAAAATCTGTATGCATTGCAGGGTCTATCGCACCCACCAGGATTTCCAGTCCCGTGGATCTTCGGTCCATACGATTTGTCATGACCTTTGGACTGTCCTATTTGTGGGAGTAGGCGGGGCCCCTGCATGCCACACGTAGTTGGACGATCAATCTTCTGTTTAGTACTTCAACATAGTGATTGCCTGGTAAGGATTCACTCGTGTCACATCAAGTAAATCTTATTGATTTAATGTCATGTTTTCTTTCTTTTCCTGCAATTTTATGATGCAGGTTTTGCCATGTGACATTCATCACAGAATAAACCGTTTGGTTTGCTCTACGATGGCTTTTTGCAGGTTTCACTTCTTATGTCGTGTCAGTAATGAAGGCACTGTCCATCACTTATATTACTGGAAAAAATTGGATCAGTCTGTTGTCTGAGTACAAGCTGAATCCCTATGATGAACTGCAGTTTGGTTTAACAAAAACGCCACAATTAGTCCTTCTCGCATGTAAAAGAAATGAAGAAAAAAACTGGATCACGGTCACGGATCCTAGTCAAGTTAGAAAGCTGATCATAACAGACCAGACATGATCGCCACTGTCTTGCACAGATCAAGCACCGGCAGTTGCTCTAGCACTGACAACGGCAGTAGCTCAGTCTGATCCAGCTGAGGATTGGGCACCGACCGCGTCAGCGGATCAGTCTGATCTACCGGAGGATCGGGCATCGACACCGGCACCTGCTCCGACACCAGCACCAGCTCTACAAGGAGCACCATCTCCGGCAGCAGCAGCGGCTTCGACACCTGCACCAACACTTGCACTTGCATCTGCTCCAGCCCGTGCAGTTGCACCGGCAACACACTGGGCTGCAGTTCGCACTTCATATACCAAAGTCTTTACAAAAACCGACATGTCCACCTTCTTGGTAATCACTGGCCGCCCAAGTGCTTCGTTCTTTTTTCTTTCCATGTTTCTTCACATGATTCACTGTGTTGATCTAACTGTTTGGGTATGTCTTATTGTTTGCAAACAGA